>NC_079518.1:8431771-8487900 GCF_000801105.2 Raphanus sativus | reverse complement strand
AGTTATAGTGTAATATGGTGAAAAACATCGCAAGTATGAAAATATCATATACAATACTAAAAGGTGAATAAGATCAATTCTCAGCATGTCCACGTCGACAGATTAATTCGACCAATAGGAGTTGAGTTTTTTGCCACGTCAGATTCGTCATTTAAATCAGTTGGACTTCAATCACATTTCAAGTTTGGGCTTAGTAGGATTATTAAATCCAGCCATAGAGCTTCGTTTCATCATCGCTTTTGACGATCACGTCCGAGTAATAAATTGGACATTCTTTGTGGACTTATAACAATAGATGAAGCCCAAATAAAATCAAACTTGACAGAGAAACTGTCGTATCCCTTTTTTTTTTATCGACGGAACTGTGGTAAACCTAATTTGATCTTCTCTATCCTTTCCACTTCCACATCTTCCATTACTCCTCTCCAAATCCGTTTCAACGTATTCACCACTATCTGCTCTAATCAATCCTTGCTTGAACTCATTCAATGGATTCCTTTCACCTTCCTCTCCATTTGTGTATTTATACATCTCTTTTCTTAGCTTATGTTGAAACAGATTGTTACATTCTGTGGAAAGCTATTGTTATTTCTTTGTCTTTTATTAGCATATTTTGTTCTGCGATTTACTGAAACACTGACACTGGTATAACTAATTGGTGTAGGATTAACTATGAATTGGAGAGGAGAGATTGAGACGGAAGATGTGGAGCGTACACGAGGTGTATACAGGTACGCCAAAGCCTACCTATTCTGAAACTTTGATGTTACTTTCATTTGTCTTTCACTCTACCAGTTTAGTCTGGCTGTCTGTATTCGTCTTACCAAAAATTACAGAGAATGCCAAAAATATGGTTGCTTGCTCCTCAGTTTGAAATCCGGCAACTGAATCTTGCCGTTGCTTGGCAGAGATTGAGAAACACTGTTGGGAAAGCTCCAAAAGATAAGGTAAGCATGAAATGTTTTTGAACGTTATATGTTTCATTGCTTTGATTTAATGTACTTAATTTTGGTTATATTTTTTTATGTAAACAGATATTCAAGAAAAATACATTGTGATTGAGCTCCAGCTGGGAAAAATAGAAAAGATGTAGAAAGCTTTATGAGCGTTATCTTCATTGATCTCCAGAGAATTGCTACATTGAGCTTGCAATATATCAGCCAGTGCTTGACATGCCTTTACTGCTATAGGTAAAATATTCAGTCCGATAGATTCAAAGAAGTAAAATATCACTTTTGAATCGATTGGATCATTCAAACTTTATATTTTTTTGTGTGAAAGGCGTACATAGATTTTGAGATAGCAGAAGGAAAATTAGAAAGGACACGAGGATTATATGAGTGACTCTTGGACAACCCAAAGCATTACAAGGTGTGGGTTAGTTTTGCAAAGTTTGAAGCTTCTGCTGCGGAACAAGAAGAAGACAAGGAAGAGGAAGACCAGACGAAATAGATGCTATTGAACTCAAGAAAAAGTGCATCAGACGTGCCAGAGGAAACTTTAAAAACTACATGTTATATGACTTTTGATTATAATGTTAAGACATGTTTTAACTGTTTTCTCTCTCCATTTTCTTTCTTCTGCTCAGCTTTTTTTTTTTTTGTAAAATGCTCAGCTATTTTCGAGAGAGCCAACAGCTACTACAAAGAATGCACCAGAGTTGAAAGAAGCACGAGCTACACTATTGAAAGATTGGAGACAAACTTTGGTAATCTCGGGGATGTGAGTGTGGTACACTCTAAAGTTCTCTGTACATCGCCACTTATCCTTTATGATTTTGCTGTTATCTTTTTGATTGTGTTAGCAAAAAAAAACTCAGTTTGTTATTGTTTTTGTTCTTTTTGGCATTAGACCTTTAGGTTTGTGTTTTCCGGTTTAGAAAATATGGTACAATCGGGAATCTAAATTCCGGTTATTATTTCTGATTTTTTGGGGGTTGTGAGTGGTGAAACTTAAAACGGAAATGTCTAATTAAGCAAAACTCTCCAAAAACGTTATTTTGACGATTAAAATGGGAAATGCACCCTCTAGCTGAAGCCGGTTTTTTTTGTCTTTAATCCACCAGGGAAATAATATACAACTAATTTTCTTGGATTGTTAGTAATTAACCAAAATATGAGAACATGACATGAAAACCCTATTTGTATGAATAAATCACATATATATTTACCTTCAAACTATGGTTATAAACTAATCAACTAATAATGTGTTAAGGTTGCTGAGAAAGGACATGTTAAACCTTCAAACTATGGTTATAAACTAGGGTCAATTAGAGGAATGGGCAACTTTTAAGTTTGAATTAGAAAAATGGGTCACCTCAAGTTTATATTAGGCAATTGGGCAACCTAGTAGAGAGAGAATAAATTTATGACATTTTTAACCTTTTTGCCTATTAAACTTGGCATGAGACCCAAAATCCACTTTGCCTATAAAAAATAATTTTTTTCCCACTAACTTTTAACAACTAATTTTTGTAGACCCCATAAACATTCTTTATTCATTAAACTTTTGGATCATATTTAATATTTAAAAATCATATATGAGCAACTACTTTTAATATAATACATATTTTTTCATATATAAAGTCAACATAAATCTATACGAATTAATATAAAATCGATGTAAACTCTAAAATTTATGAAAGTTACCCAATAAATTATACATTTTGACTCATAAAAGAAACTTTCATATTTATGAAATCTACCCAAATAAATGATAATTCATAAAATTATGTAAATTTATGGATAATTATCATAAATCTGAGTAAATTTAATAAACTTGGAAACCTTCATAGATCCTTCATTTTTTGCCAAAATGGCAGGAAAACAAATTTGTCTACATTTAATTTTAATATAGTTGGGTAAATTTAATAAATTTGGAAACCTACGTGAATCTTACATTTTTTTGGTCAAAATTGATCTCACACTTTTTGTTTTTGCCAAAAATAGAAACACTCACGAAATGCTACATTTTTTTCCCAAAAATAAAATGACAAATTGGGATCTGGCAGCAAAGTGCATTCGTTATGTTTATAAAATGACAAAAATTGTTAATGAAATGACAAATTTGTTAATAAAATGACAAACCCTACACGTTTCACGATGAACTGATCTAATAACTTTAATTTTCAAGGATCATATCTACTTGCTAGAACCAATATAATCCCATATTGAGTACAACCTACAGATTTCCAATCATCCCAAGTTCTTGATTAGTCATAGGTAGAGCCGTGCTTATAATCTATTGAAAAAGATATCCGCTATAGTGCTATTTCACCCCAAAAAATAGAGTTATCCTTAGGTTCACCCCTAGAGTGAACATTTAGGTTCACCCAACCAATAGGAATCAAGTATTTCATAATTAATATTTTTTAAAAAAGAAAAGAAAATATTGTCAAGTTATATTATGTTTTTAAAATAAATAAAATAAAAACAAATAAAAATAATAGCCGTTACAAAAAATGAATTTTTGAAAACTATTTTTAATATCGTCAAAAAACACTAAACCCTAAACCCTAAATCCTAAACCCTAAACCCTTGGGTATACCCTAAATCCTTGGATAATTTTAAACTCTAAATCCTAAACCCTAAATTCTAAACCCTAAACCCTAAATCCTAAACCCTAAACCCTTGGGTATACCCTAAACCCTTGGATAATTTTAAACTCTAAACCCTAAACCCTAAATTCTAAACCCTAAACCCTAGGATAAATCATAAACACTTGGATAATCCTAAATTCTAAATCAAAAACACTAAACACTAAAACATTAAATCTTAAAAATACTATTATGGTTTAATGTTTTTAATTTAGGGTTTAGTATTTATCCAAGGGTTTAGGATTTAGAGTTTAGTGTTTTGTTGACGAAATTAAAATCTTTTTTTTGCATATATTATTATTTTTATTTTTAATATTTTTATTTTAAAAATGTAATATAACTCGACAATATTTTGTTTACTTTTTTAAAAGATATCAATTGTGAAATGAGTGATTTCTATTGGTTGGTGAACCTTAAGGTTTACTCTAGGGGTACACCAAGATTAAGTCCAAAAAATATAGGATAATTTGGTGCCTCCATGTCAAGTATCTAGTGATTTTTATGTCTTAAGAAGTTAAGACTCAACCTGAGTTTGACCAAATTCTCTCGCATAAACTTCTTATCTTAAATATTTAAAATCATCAACAAAACACTAAACATAAACTCCTAAACTCTAAACCATGAATCCTAAATCCGGAACCCTTAGGTAAATCTGGAACCCTTGAGTAAATCCAGAATCCGAATAAATTATACATTTTGACCCATAAAAGAAACTTTCATATTTATGAAATTTACCCAAATAAATGATAAATTATTCATAAAATTATATAAATTTATGGGTAATTTTCATAAATCTGGGTAAATTTAATAAACTTGGAAACCTACATGGATCTTTCATTTTTTGTCAAAATGGTAGGAAGAACAAATTTGTCTACATTTATCTTAAATATTAAAAACCATCAACAAAACACTAAACCTAAAATCCTAAACTCTAAACCTTGAATCCTAAATCCGGAACCCTTGGGTAAATCCAGAACCATTGGGTAAATCCAGAATCCGAAACAATTTGGAACCCTTGGGTAAATCCGGAACCCTATACCTAACGTTTAATACAATATAATTCACTATAACTCAAGAAATAAGTATACGTATACATAAGATGTACGAATATCTAAGGTGTACGAATATATAAGGTGTACGTATACATAAGTATACATAAGGTGTACGAATACCTTAGGTGTACAAATACCTAAGGTGTACGAATACCTAAGGTATACAGAATGTGTACGAATACATAAGGTGTACGAATATCAACATAACCCATATAATACTTAAGATGTACAAATACATAAGGTGTACATATACATAAGTATACATAAGGTGTACAAATACATAAAATATACGAATACCAACATAACCCATCGAATACTTAAGGTGTACGAATACACAAGTATATGTATACATAAGTATACATATATTTAAGGTATACGAATACATCGGTGTACGAATACATAACATCTATGAATACCTTTTGTTTATATCCCTTATTGCATTGGAGAGTTTAAATACATATTAAGTATAAAATTTAAATACATCTACGAATACAACGAGAGCACAGTGCTCTCCAAAACAATTATACGTTAATTATTTAGAACTCACATTTTACTCTATATAAAATTTAAATATTTTGCTAATAACCTATTGGTATTATAATCTAAAATTTTGTCAATCTCATTATAGATGATCTAATTAACTAAAAGGTGGTAAAAACAATGAAATAATTTATAACAACATTTCATTTGTAAAAGCTGATATACCAAAATATTTTCATTAAATTCAATAAAATAAATTAACATATTAGTTTAATTGTGTTTTCATATATGTGAAGCACATTCATTTAGACAACATAATTTTTCATATAAAATTTAAGATTGTTTAGAAATGAAATGTTGAAATAAATAAGTGAAATACATCTTATAATAAAAAAACTAAACAATTAAATATTTTTTATAATAAAAAGCTAAACAATTAAAAAACTAAACAATTAAAGATTAAACAATAAATAATTGACATTAAAGACATCTAAAATGAAATATAATGAAAGATTTCTTTAAAAAAAATACATCATATTTTTATTATGAAATATATAATACAGTTACAAAAAAATCAATAAAATCGAAATAAAATCTAGATAATTTTTCAATAGGAAAAAGACATTTTCTATTAATTGTTTAGTTTTTCTCAATAAAATCACAGCCATGAAAACTAGAATTTTAGATGGATATAAGATGTTTTAATAGAAAATAGACATTATATTATCTTGTATTATTCAAAGATTTTTTAAAAACTAAATTATTAAAAGATAATGAAATATAATTTAAACAATTAAAAGATAATGAAATATAATGAATATAATGAAATATTTTTTTTAAAAACCAAACAATTAAGAGAATGTAATATGTAATACAGTTACAATAAATTTCAATAAAATCGAAATCTAACCTAGATAATTTTCCCATTAGATTACTTTTAAGAAATCAATTTTTAAATTTTAATAAACATTTTAGTATTTATACTTTTAATAATTAATAAATGATATATAGTATTTTTGTATGATATTAAGCATTCATTTTAATCATTTTTAATGTATAAATATTACATTTAGGTGTCATATGTATAAATTTCATAAACAAGGGCTTGGAGTGTACATGAGCGTAATGGTTTCTTAAATTTCAGTTAAAGAAAAAATGATTTTTCTTCTTCAGTTAATTTAACTGTAAATGTGGTGGTGTAGAAAAGAATGAGAGAGAAAAAGAAGATGAGAGGAAAAGAAGGAGAGAGAGATGATTTTCGTAGATGATGGTTGGTGGTGTGGAAAAGAAGGAGAGAGAAAAAGAAGGAAAGAGAAAAAGAATGAGAGAGGGGTGTGACAAATTAAAGAATGAGAGAGGTGATGTGACAAATTTTATTTTAGATATATTTTAATTGAAATGGCAAAGATGTAAATAATGAATCTGACAAAGGTCCCAAAGGATATTTAGACATAAGTTTACATGGGCAAATGCAAAAAGTTGCCCAATTGGCTAATTTAAACTTGATGTCGCCTAATTCCCTAATTTCAAACTTGCGATTTGCCCAATTTGCCAATTTTTTTCTATAAACTAATATATTTACCCATATCGATATGGTTATATTTTATTATTTTCAAGACTAAAATTTTCTTTTTTTAAAGCTGATAAATTTGGTATATATGTTTTTCACATTATTTCAATATTCAATGTAAATAGTATATCTATTGGTTTGTAATAAATATTATAAAATAATTTATAATTAGTTATTGAGATAATACAATTTATTTAGTTTGAAATATAATAACATATATAAGACTACCACAAACATGTATATTTCTAAATAATTCTGGAGGTTTTCATGTTGTTTACTTAACTTAAAGTAATTTTTAGTTATAGTTAATAGATTATCTCTTTTGTATTATTTATAACACTAATTATAAGAAATTATATAAGATAAATATCACTTTCAAAAAATAAACACATGAAAATGGGAACTAATTATTTTTAAATATCCTGATAAGGTCACCTTTTCTAAATAAAATAAAATGGTAACAAGTCGGGTTTAATTTCAATTATTGCATATAATAAAACTGAAATTTATATTTTTGTGAAAATCATGTAAATATCTTGAATAACCAAAAATATGTCATATAAATATAAAATCAAAATTAAAATCAATATAAACTTACTAAAATCAATATTAAAATATGTAGAAAGAGATGAATATTTTTGAAAAAAAATCTATTAAAAATGATATCACAATTATGAGAGGTACCAAATTATAAAACCAAAGGGGTAAACTGTAAACAACAATAGCTAACTCTAAGTATATAAGTAAACATATAGTAAAGACAAGATAAATACAATAAAAAAATGAAGACAACATCAACTAAAAACTAAATATAATTAAACATACAGAAGATGACTAAAAGCATATAAACAGTAAAATATAAATCATACAAGAAATAAACTTTCGAAATCGAGGGATAAATGTGAGGGTGGACTAAAGCTTATACGGAAGCAGATATACAATAGAAAATATACGATATAAAAATAAAATTTAATAAATAAAGTCTTTAATAGATCCACATTTGTAAGCTTAATTATATAGGATAAAATAATACTTTCATAAAGTATCGGACATTAAAGAGTAAAATAAAAATTATGTTGATAACGAACATTAATCTTAAAATATATAAAGATTCAAAATTCACATTAATTAATCATATTTGTTATATTTTAAAATTAATTTAAAATATATAGAACTTGCCATAGCACCATTACAATATTTTATTTTAACTATTCCACAAACATTACTCAAAGTTTGAAATATAATTTAGCTTACCAAATATGTTATTAATACTTTTGTAAAAGATAAATCATTCTTTACACTATCATTTTCACATCCATACTTCAAAATAAAATCAAACTAAAAAAATCAACAATAAACAGATATTGTCGGGCAAATACGCATCATCCAAGATTTAAATCCCCACAATTCACAATCCAAATCAAAACTCATAATTGGTATACAGCTGAACAGGTAATTTTAACCCAAAAATTACCTTTCACCTTATTAACATCTAATCATAATTACAATTCTATTTTAGGTCCACAATAGTTAAGCTCATACTATAAGACAAACAAGCATCAGATTTTAGGTCCATACAAAGCAAGAAAAATAGGAAATTTCAATTCGCTATCGTCACAAAATAGAAAATTTTAAAGATTCACACCAGTTCAAAGTGAAAAACATTGTCTATAAAGAGATCTTTAAAGATCTTCTATCCCACACAGGTATTATAATTTAAACTATAATGCTTTAATTCCAACAATATCAAAATGTCTTTTCATAAAAATGAAAAAATCTAACAGATTTATAAAGCACAATGGGACATTCATTTGACGACATACAAAGAATTCTTATTCAGCTATATCAAATATGTATCTTTAACCTCTGATAGCAATTGTTTCGTACTCATTTAAATAAAGTTAACTGACTTAATTTTTGTCTATTTCAGGCTGTTTTATTATGGACCACATTACAGACTTTATTCTTTAGAATAATTGAAATATTTTTTACATTATTTACGTTACTATAAGCAACTATTTTACTTTTTTTATTAGTTACATGCATTTAATAACCATCAGATTTCATCTAATTGGGAGAAATATATTACTCTAATCCCAGACAAAATCTAAACTTATGATCTAAAAAGAATTAACCATTTCAACACTTATCCGCGCGTAGCGCGGAGATCGAATCTAGTGTTAATAATATCACAATTTTTGGCTCCGACTGGTGACATTTCTGAAAAAAAAGAACGAATAGAAACTGGTGACCGTTTCTTCCTTGAGTCTCTTCATTTATTACTTACCCACTACTCATCCCACTTATCGCCACTATAAAATGTCCCGTTCTCTGCGATGAATAGCCACAGTTATACAGGATCCTTAATATGCTTTTCCTGGATGAGAAGGTAACTCCGGCGAGCTCTGTCTCCTTATTTATAGATTCTTACATAGATTACCAGTCCTCTCTCTAGATTACTATGTCCTGAAAATTCCAATTGTTTATTATACTCCTGTGAAAAACGAGACTGTTAATTGTTTTGAACAAAATCTTCGCAACACAAAGTTTCTTATTTACTATTACGAGTCCTCTCTCTGGATTCTTAATACTATCAATATGGCTTTTTCTCCAAATTATTAAAATGATGGTAAGTGATCATGGTAGCGGTTGATGAGTCTTTTTTTTTTATTAACGCTTTGTTTAGACTTCATGATGATTTGTTTTTGGACTTAAGGAAAGAATGGTTCACATGTGAATGACTGACCATTGACGAAATTATGTTATGTATCTACACATACATAGAATATTTTTCCCTCTTAGCCTGGTTTGTTTCTGTCACATCACAATGTTCATGTCCCATTTCTTCGTTTAACAACTCTTCTCTCTAAGTCATATAGATCTCGCGTCTCTATCTGCATTTAGAGTAATAGATTGATATATTAGATTAACTTTGTATTCCATCCTCTAGAATGATGTTACCCTATACAGTGATATTTGTCTTCTCTTCATTTTTTTTATCTCAGTTTATTTTCTGTGAATCGACTTGATATAAATTTTTCCTTTACACATGTAGATTGGTTTTCTGACTGGTGCTTGAAGATAGAGCTATGGTGTATTGAATTCTCTTTATGCAAGATTTACTCTCCTAAAAGGATGATAGCAGGTAAGATTAATTATTTAGATTTCAAGTATTCTTGGTTGTTGAATCTTTTAACTGTTGTTGAGATAAGCTTGAAATAGCTTGGAGATAAAGCTATTTATTTTCTACCGAGTTATGGAATAGGAAATAGTAAAGTCCTTGGTGTTTAGGAGTTATCTAAACATCCTTTAGTTATTGTGTTTAGGACTTATAGTGTGTATAAATAGAGACACCAATGTGAGGTGATAGTCAAGAGTTTTGTGATTGAGAGCTTTAGTTTTTGAGTCAGTTTTCTAAAGCAATAAAGAAGAGTTATTTCTTTACATTGAGTTATTTGAGTTCTTGAATTCTACACGTGGTATCAGAGCCTGCAGAGAAGGATGGGAGAAATCGTAACCTCCTCTGAGACTATGAAAGACGTCGGAGGATCGAACACGATCAAATGTCCAATGCTGAATAATACTAATTATACAGTTTGGAGCATTCAGATGAAACTTGCATTGGAAGTACATAAGGTTTGGGAAGTTATAGAAGTAGAAGACATAACAGAAGAAGATAAGAAGATCAAGACAGAGAAAAATTCCATGGCAAAGGCATTACTATTTCAATCTATACCAGAAGCCATGATATTACAGCTCGGAGGACTTGATACAGCTAAGAAGGTTTGGGAAGCGATCAAGGCACGGCATGTAGGAGCAGAAAGAGTCAAAGAAGCAAGATTGTGTACCCTAGTGTCTGAGTTTGACCGACTAAGAATGAAAGACGACGAGACAATCGACGACTTTAGTGGCAAACTCTCAGAGATATCATCAAAATCATCTGCATTAGGAGTAATTATCAAAGAACCTAAACTCGTGAAGAAATTCTTATCTAGTCTCCCGCGAAAAAAGTACATTCACATGGTGGCGTCTCTCGAACAGATGTTGGACTTGAACCAAACCAGCTACAAAGACATTATAGGCAGAATGAAGGCGTATGAGGAGCATATTCGAGATGAAGAGGAACCACACGAAGACCAAACAAAACTTATGTACACGAGCAACGATGGGCAACAACGAACACAAGATCAACAACGAGACTATGGGAGAGAAAATAATAGAGATTACAATCGAGACTACAACAGAGACTCAAGGAACAGAGGACGAGGGGGACGTTCCTATTATAACAGAGGACGAGGAAGAGGCCGTAGTACATGGACAAGAGATGCGAGCAATATAACATGTTACCGTTGTGATAAAACCGGCCATTACGCAAGTGATTGCCCAGACCGCCTGTTGAAACTACAAGAAACTCGAGAGAATAACAGTGAGACTCATAATGCAGATGAACTTATGTTACACGAGGAGGTCTACCTTAATGAAAAGAACTGTGTACCAGAGAAAATTGATGCAAACAAGACAAGACAGGATATGTGGTACCTAAATAACGGAGCAAGCAATCATATGACGGGTGATAGGAGATACTTCTCAGTACTAGATAGTACAATCACAGGGAAGGTGCGATTTGGAGACGACTCGAGGATTAACATCAAAGGAAAATGAACTATAAGCTTCACAGACATGAATGGGGAGCCTAGAAAGATGACTGATGTGTATTATATACCGGATCTACGAAGTAATATAATCAGCCTAGGGCAAGCAACTGAAGCTGGCTGTGAAATAAAGCTTAAAGATGATCATCTTACTATGCACGATCAACAAGGAAAGCTTCTAGTTCGAGCACAAAGAGGAAGAAACCGTCTTTATAAGGTCCGAATGGGAGTGAGAGATACCGAGCAAACATACTTAGCGGAGATAAACGAGTCAAATAGGTGGCATGCAAGGTTGGGGCATGTGAATCTCACGACAATGAAGGCAATGATTCAGAAGGAATTGGTAACAGGTGTACCCAACATAAACGTCATTAGTGAAGTTTGCTCTTCTTGAATGCTTGGCAAACAAGCCAGACACTCGTTTCCACAATCTACGACCTATAGAGCAACTAAAACACTCCAACTCGTGCACGGAGATCTTTGTTGTAATACCCCGTCTTCATGAAAAGAATTATTTTTAAATAAATAATTCAAATAATTTATTTTGGGAATTTATTACGAGTTCGTAATTTATTTTTCGAAAATAAATTTATGTGAAGACAAAAATATATGGAGATACGGATGAGAAGTGGTTAATGCATTAAAAAAAAAAAAAAAAAGGAAGCACGAGAGAATGAATCACGTACAACTTGCTTTGTCACCAGCACGTGGCCAAAGGAAATCAGAAGTGATTTAATTAACATGCACAAATATGTGTTACCCTGGTCAAAGAAGAGAAGAAGAGTGAGATACGTGGCCAAGCAAGAAAGAAAGAAAGAAATAATGTGCTTACTCAGGTTTAAGTTGTTCACGTGGCCAATTTGGAGAGGAAGCAAATGACTTAGTCATTATCTCTACGTGGTAATCAAAGAGAAATGGTGGGGCAGCTGTCACAAACCTATTCACCTGGTTCCACTATAAAAAGAGGTCAACCTCCTCCATTTCCCATCATCTCAACGTGAACAAGAGAGAAAGAGAGAAGAAAAGAAACAAGAGAAAAGAAAGAAAAAGAAAGAAAAGAGAAAAGAAGAGAAAGAAAAATAAGAAAATAGTTTTAGAAGATTAAGAGAAGTAAAGATCATGGGATTATTGATACGGAACTAAGACGAAGATTTGGAGTGGATAAAAAGGATTTGGTCAGCTTCCGAAATCAAAGAGTCAAGCCGCATCGGTTAATCACTGTGAGTCACGGTTAATTTTTCGTTAACAATTTTTAATACAGGTTCCTGACATCGGAGACGGTTCCTGAGCTATGAAAGCCGGACCGGTCTAGGTGTCAGTTTGTGGTTCCGGGGCTTGAGACGATGTCTGTGCTAAGTAGATAGCAAGACTAGTCTAAGCACTCGGGTTATTGTAATTGTGTGTTTATTGTATGTTGTTGGCATACACGTACCTCGTGTTGGTACTGTTGTGTTAGAACCTCGTAGTGGTTCTAGTAGTTGCAGGTTATTGCTTCCTCAAATAATACCACTAAGCCGGTCGTGGTCCGGAAAGTGGTGGGCTCGGTTTAACTTGGCTTGATCACCAAGGCCGAGTGTCACACGTTGATGTGACAGCCCCCGGCGAGTCCGATAGAGGACCGGGGCACGGCGATTCCGATTGAGGACCGTGACCGGGCGGATTCCCGAGCGTCTACGCCTTTGTGGTGTAATAGTGAAGGGATTGCCGGTGTCCCTTGTATGGAGGAAGAATGATTCTGTTGGGCCCTAGGATTATATATATGCATCTTGATTTATTGTTTACTGCTTTAATGCTTTGTTTATTAATTGTTGAACTACCCGTATTGCTTGTGTTTGGGGTTGGGTTTGGGATAACGGGTAGTTGTATATGCTAGATTGGGAACCCTGGCTCACTGAGTGAAATTAGTTCGCTCATTCCTCACCATTCTTGCAGGTAACCAGTAGTAAAGACCATAGCGCTCGCGGAACTGTAGGAGCTGGTGTAGATTGGACATCTTTTGCTAAAGACTCGTTTCAAGATATATGAATGTATGTTTTACTTTCGGCTGCGTCCATGGACCATATGTATAATATTTTGGGCTTGTGAACTCAATATAATATATATATGATATAAAGTATGTTTTATATTCGTGACGTGTTTAATCTGATATTAGGTTAGTCCGACCTAACACAACTCTATGACTCGGAATGGGTTGCAAAGCCTAAGACCGAAGATTAGAGGAAACGAGTTTTGAATGGATAATCTGGGTTACTTAATCTTATTTTGTGACTTGGAAAGTCTATTCTTAACCCGTTGTAACATTTCTGGACCGGGCAGAGGAAAGTCTTTTGGGCATTTTTATTTATTGCCTGACTGGCTGACCGATGTCCAGAAACGGTTTGGGGGTGTTACAGAGGTGGTATCAGAGCCTGGTTTAGATCATGCGGTCAATCACGTGTGTTCCGTGTTTTATCGAGTCAAATGTGTCGCAAAAGATGTGTTAGGAAACCAGCAGAGTTCCGCTTTAATAAGTTTTCTAAATAGGAAACCCATGTTCGTGGATTGCAGATGGCAAGGAGGGGAATGAGTGAAGGGGGACAGGATTGGATGTTGGGAATAGGCAGAGTCTCAAGACGGAGAGGACTGGGATATGAATCTGAGGGAAGGGTGCAAACACTAGCACACCCTAACCAGGACTTTAGCGAGGATAACATGGTGGAAAACGAAAATCTGTTTGGGCACGACCAATCGAGGCCACAAGAGGAGCAACTTCCACCAAACCGTACTGCAAGGGAAAGACCAGAAACAGATGATAGTGAATCAAGTGTCAGAGGACCAAGACCAATAAGGAGAGAGAACCTGATTGAACCGAAATCTCATAACCAGCCACAACAAGAAGTAGGAATGGAGCACACTCTGAAGATGCTTCATGACGTGATAGCAAGATCACTGCAACAACCTCAAGTTCAGCCTCAACCAATCATACCACCACAACCTACAGTGGCTACGCCGATGTTACCGTTGATAACTGCCATGAAGAATATGAAAACACCACATTTTGAAGGAGGGCCAGATCCTTTTGAAGCAGATCAGTGGCTTCGAACCATGGAGAAAAACTTTGAGACCCTGACATGTTCCGAGGACTCTAAGAAGAAGATGGCAGTGTATTACTTAGACAAGGACGCGGCAGAATGGTGGGAGAGTAGGGATCGCCAAGTGGGACATCTTGTCACGACTTGGGTGGCATTCAAAAGGGAATTTGAACGCAAGTACTTCACCCCTGAGTCCAAGCGAAGACATCAGCGTCAGTTTGCTAACCTAGTACAAGGAGACAAGACAGTCAGAGAATACGAATCTGAGTTCATGCGACTGCGACGATACGTATTACGAGGACAAGATGATGAAGAGATGATGATATCCAACTTTCTGTTTGGTTTAAAACCAGAGTTGGAAAACAGATTAGCAGTCGGAAACTACGAGAATCTCACCGAGTTAGTAGAAAAGGCTGTGAATGTGGAGATCGGTTTAGAAGCTGAGAAGGCAGCAAGTAAGAAATCAAAGCAACATCAAGAAGGAAAACATGGTGGAAATCAAGGATCATTCAAGGGTAAAGAAAGGGAAAGAGGATCGGGAGGTCCAAGTCGACGATCTCTGTTTACCGGAAAATGTTTTAACTGTGGCAAGGTGGGCCATAAGTCAAGTGAATGCTTCGGAAAGAAACCTGGATCGTTTCAGTCAAACTCCAACAATCCAACATGTTATACGTGTGGAAAGAAAGGACACATCTCTACCCAGTGCAGTGTCAACCGTCCTATCCCAGCTACGCCAATCACCGTTCATCCTCCCCCAGCACCACCTGCAATCGCACCAGCACAGAAAAGGCAAGCAATAGGAGGTAGAGTTTACGCTTTAGAATTAGATGATCCTAAGCCTCCAGGCGCATCCAAGGGTCCCATCACAGGTATTTGGGTTCTTTAACTTTGCTCGTTTTGTTCTGTGTTGTGTGATTGCTTGTGATGGATTGGTTCATTATCATTGCATAAATTTTTATATGTTTGTGTTGTTGATATACAATGATGTTGTGGCAGGAACTTTACATGTTGCGGGTCGTCCCACACATGTATTGTTCGATTCAGGGGCTACACATAGTTTTGTGACCCCTGAGATAGCTGCCGAGTTTGTGGGTTCATTTGTGGTTGACAGGATTGATGTGGCTGTATTGACTCCCGGAGACCAAACCCTACAAGCTAGAGAATGCATCAGAAATGTTCCGTTAGTAATTTGTGAGAAGCTATTCTCGGCAGATTTATTGGTGATGCCGTTAAAAGGATATGAGGTTATCCTGGGTATGGATTGGTTATCAGGCTATCAGGCGCAGTTGGATTGTGCAAAAGGTCGTATTTTGTTCAAGAAGACTGGGCATAAGCAATTGGTGTTCTACGGGATCAGTCCAAGCAAGTCTGTGTCTTTAGTAGCTGCTTTGAGAGTGGAAGATTTGCTTAAGGATGGAGAAGCGTATCTGGTAACGGTAACTGCTAGTGAAGGACCCACTAGCAGCGAAGTTGAAATCAAGGATATTGCGGTAGTACAAGAGTTCGAGGATGTGTTTGCAGCCTTAAAAGAGTTACCTCCACCTCGGAGTAACCCTTTTACAATTAACTTAGAACCTGGAGCTAAGCCGATAGCAAGGGCTCCTTACCGCATGGCCCCTGCGGAGTTAGCAGAATTGAAGAAACAACTTGAAGACTTAATGGAGAAAGGTTTCATAAGATCTAGCTCATCACCATGGGGAGCTCCGGTCTTGTTTGTCAAGAAGAAGGATGGAAGTATGAGGCTTTGTATTGATTATCGGGGAATCAACAATATCACGATCAAAGACAAGTATCCTCTTCCGAGGATAGACGAGTTGTTGGATCAGTTAAGGGGCGCAAGTTGGTTTTCAAAGATCGACTTGGCGTCGGGCTATCATCAGATTCCAATCACAGAAAGTGATGTCATGAAGACTGCATTTAGAACTCGTTATGGACAATACGAGTTCGTGGTAATGCCTTTTGGCCTTACTAATGCACCGACGGCTTTCATGAGATTGATGAATGAAGTCTTCCATGATTATCTCGATAAGTTCGTGATAATTTTCATCGATGACATTTTAATATACTCCAAGACGAAGGAGGAACACGAAGCACATTTGAAGCTAGTAATGAAACGGTTGAGAGAGCAGAAGCTATATGCAAAGTTCAGCAAGTGTTCTTTTTGGAAGAGAGAGATTGGGTTCTTGGGGCACCGAGTGTCCGAAGAAGGAGTTTCTGTAGATTCAGAAAAGGTGAGATCCATTGAAGAATGGCCAAGGCCAACTACGGTAACCGAGGTAAGAAGTTTCCTTGGGTTGGCCGGGTACTATCGAAAGTTCGTCAAGGACTTTTCATCGATCGCGAAGCCTATGACAAAGTTGACTGGAAAAGGAGTTCCATTCATATGGGGAAATGAAACGGACGAAGCATTTCAAGGATTGAAGAAATCTTTGACCACAGCACCGGTATTGGCATTACCTGAACAAGGTAAGCCTTATACTGTGTACGCAGATGCCTCTAGGGTTGGATTGGGTTGTGTGCTGATGCAGGAAGGCAAAGTCATTGCTTATGCATCAAGGCAACTCAGGAAACACGAAGAGAACTACCCAACCCATGACTTAGAAATGGCGGCAGTGGTGTTTGCATTAAGAATTTGGAGGTCCTACTTGTATGGTGAAGTCGTGGAAGTATTCACGGATCATAAAAGTCTCAAGTACTTGTTCACACAACCTGATCTGAACCTCCGACAAAGGCGATGGATGGAGTTTGTAGCAGACTACGACTTGAAGATTCAATATCACCCCGGCAAAGCTAATGTAGTCGCAGATGCACTAAGTCGTAGGAAGTTAGCGTCCGATGTTGGACAAGAAGTGGAAGCGTTATCGAGTGAGCTTAAACTGATGACATTATGGGCCATAGAAGGAGAGCCAAGTGAGCCTTTGGGTATTCGTGCAATAAACCAGGCGAGTTTGCTCGCAGGGATCAAGCAGGAGCAACAACGCGATGAAAAGTTAAAAAGAATCATCGAGGAAGTCAAGAATCAAGAAGGTCAAAACCAAAGTGGCTATCATGTGGCGGCTGATGGTACACTTCTAC
The DNA here is from genome assembly GCF_000801105.2 of Raphanus sativus. Lineage (NCBI taxonomy): Eukaryota > Viridiplantae > Streptophyta > Magnoliopsida > Brassicales > Brassicaceae > Raphanus > Raphanus sativus. The sequence goes on along the minus strand of NC_079518.1, from coordinate 8,470,405 downwards.
TTAATGGCAGGATCTCAATACCTCAGGGAGAAGGGTTACGAGATGAGATTTTGAAGTGGGCGCATCACTCGTTACTTAGTATCCACCCTGGGAGTACGAAGATGTACCGAGATATCCGAAGATATTATCATTGGCCAGGAATGAAGAAATCTGTGGCGCGATGGGTGGCTCAGTGTCAGACATGTCAACAAGTCAAGATTGAGCATCAAATTCCAGGAGGGTTGTTACAAAGCTTACCAATACCTCAGTGGAAATGGGATTCCATATCTATGGATTTCATTACTGGATTACCCACGGCTCGAGGAAGATCGAATAATGCAATATGGGTGATTGTCGACAGATTGACGAAAGTGGCGCACTTGTTACCCATGAAGGAGACCGATAAAGTAGAAGTATTGGCAGAGATGTATGTGGACCATATTGTGAGGTTGCATGGTGTGCCAACAGATATAGTCTCCGATCGAGATCCTAGATTCACTTCAAATTTTTGGAAGGCGTTGCAAGAGCATTTGGGGACCCAGTTGTTCATTAGCACCGCGTATCATCCTGAAACGGACGGCCAAACCGAGAGAACCATTCGCACCATAGAAGACATGTTGCGAATGTGTATATTAGATTGGGCGGGAAGCTGGGAGAAACATTTACCATTAATCGAATTCTCCTACAACAACAGCTATCATTCTAGCATAGGTATGGCACCATATGAAGCGCTTTATGGTCGGCCATGCAAAACGCCTTTATGCTGGACCGAAGTTGGAGAAAGAAGAGAGTTCGGACCCGCAGTTGTAGAAGAGACGATGAGAAAGCTAGAGATCATTCGAGCCAATATGAAGAAAGCGCAGGATAGACAAAAGAAATATGCCGATCAGTCAAGACGAGAAGTGGTGTTCAGTATTGGTGATTGGGTTTATCTGAAAGTATCACCCCAGAAAGGAAAGGATCGATTTGGGAAGGTCGGGAAACTAGCGGTAAGATTCATCGGGCCTTACCAGATTACAGAACGAATCGGAGAAGTAGCTTATCGTCTAAACCTACCTGAAGAGATGCGGATACATCCGGTGTTTCATGTATCAATGCTGCGAAAGCATATCTATGATCTTAATACTATTGAGACGGAGCAAATCGAAAACCTGCAAACAAACCTCACATATCCAGAGGGACCGATCCGAATAGGTGAACGGCGGATACGAAAGTTAAAGAACCGAGAGATTCCTCAAGTTCAAGTTTTCTGGGGCAAGCGGAACCGTATAATAGTAACCTGGGAAGATGAGTCGAGATTCAAAGTGTCGCATCCAGAGTTCTTCCATGAAGATGTAGTGATGGAAGAAGGGGAATCATCGAAACCTTAGAGAATTCGAGGACGAATTCTTATAAGGGGAGGAGGATGTAATACCCCGTCTTCATGAAAATAATTATTTTAAAATAAATAATTCAAATAATTTATTTTGGGAATTTATTACGAGTTCGTAATTTATTTCTCGAAAATAAATTTATGTGAAGACAAAAATATATGGAGCTACGGATGAGAAGTGGTTAATGCATTAAAAAAAAAAAAAAAAGGAAGCACGAGAGAATGAATCACGTACAACTTGCTTTGTCACCAGCACGTGGCCAAAGGAAATCAGAAGTGATTTAATTAACATGCACAAATATGTGTTACCCTGGTCAAAGAAGAGAAGAAGAGTGAGATACGTGGCCAAGCAAGAAAGAAAGAAAGAAATAATGTGCTTACTCAGGTTTAAGTTGTTCACGTGGCCAATTTGGAGAGGAAGCAAATGACTTAGTCATTATCTCTACGTGGTAATCAAAGAGAAATGGTGGGGCAGCTGTCACAAACCTATTCACCTGGTTCCACTATAAAAAGAGGTCAACCTCCTCCATTTCCCATCATCTCAACGTGAACAAGAGAGAAAGAGAGAAGAAAAGAAACAAGAGAAAAGAAAGAAAAAGAAAGAAAAGAGAAAAGAAGAGAAAGAAAAATAAGAAAATAGTTTTAGAAAATTAAGAGAAGTAAAGATCATGGGATTATTGATACGGAACTAAGACGAAGATTTGGAGTGGATAAAAAGGATTTGGTCAGCTTCCGAAAGCAAAGAGTCAAGCCGCATCGGTTAATCACTGTGAGTCACGGTTAATTGTTCGTTAACAATTTTTAATACAGGTTCCTGACATCGGAGACGGTTCCTGAGCTATGAAAGCCGGACCGGTCTAGGTGTCAGTTTGTGGTTCCGGGGCTTGAGACGATGTATGTGCTAAGTAGATAGCAAGACTAGTCTAAGCACTCGGGTTATTGTAATTGTGTGTTTATTGTATGTTGTTGGCATACACGTACCTCGTGTTGGTACTGTTGTGTTAGAACCTCGTAGTGGTTCTAGTAGTTGCAGGTTATTGCTTCCTCAAATAATACCACTAAGCCGGTCGTGGTCCGGAAAGTGGTGGGCTCGGTTTAACTTGGCTTGATCACCAAGGCCGAGTGTCACACGTTGATGTGACAGCCCCCGGCGAGTCCGATAGAGGACCGGGGCACGGCGATTCCGATTGAGGACCGTGACCGGGCGGATTCCCGAGCGTCTACGCCTTTGTGGTGTAATAGTGAAGGGATTGCCGGTGTCCCTTGTATGGAGGAAGAATGATTCTGTTGGGCCCTAGGATTATATATATGCATCTTGATTTATTGTTTACTGCTTTAATGCTTTGTTTATTAATTGTTGAACTACCCGTATTGCTTGTGTTTGGGGTTGGGTTTGGGATAACGGGTAGTTGTATATGCTAGATTGGGAACCCTGGCTCACTGAGTGAAATTAGTTCGCTCATTCCTCACCATTCTTGCAGGTAACCAGTAGTAAAGACCATAGCGCTCGTGGAACTGTAGGAGCTGGTGTAGATTGGACATCTTTTGCTAAAGACTCGTTTCAAGATATATGAATGTATGTTTTACTTTCGGCTGCGTCCATGGACCATATGTATAATATTTTGGGCTTGTGAACTCAATATAATATATATATGATATAAAGTATGTTTTATATTCGTGACGTGTTGAATCTGATATTAGGTTAGTCCGACCTAACACAACTCTATGACTCGGAATGGGTTGCAAAGCCTAAGACCGAAGATTAGAGGAAACGAGTTTTGAATGGATAATCTGGGTTACTTAATCTTATTTTGTGACTTGGAAAGTCTATTCTTAACCCGTTGTAACATTTCTGGACCGGGCAGAGGAAAGTCTTTTGGGCATGTTTTATTTATTGCCTGACTGGCTGACCGATGTCTAGAAACGGTTTGGGGGTGTTACATTTGTGGTCCGATAACTCCAAGTACAGCAGGAGGAAGCAGATATATTTTTGTGATAATTGATGACTATTCAAGATATATGTGGACTATCTTGTTGAAGGAAAAGAGTGAGGCATTCCATAAGTTCAAAAAGCTGAGAGAAGTAGTAGAAAAGGAGACAGGAGAGAAGATAATAATCTTTAGGACAGATAGAGGTGGAGAATTCGTGTCCAAAGAGTTCAATGAGTACTGTGAGCTTGCCGGAATCAAGAGACATCTTACGGCCCCTTACACTCCGCAGCAGAATGGAGTGGTCGAGAGAAAGAACCGGACTTTGATGGAGATGACGAGGAGTATGTTGAAGCATATGCATATGCCTAACTACCTGTGGGGAGAAGCAATACGTCACGCCACCTATCTGATAAATCGAATCACGACAAGGGCACCGCAAGACATGACTCCATATGAGGTTTTTCGTGGAAAGAAACCAAACATTACTCACCTTCGCATCTTTGGCTGCATTGGGTATGCTAGAATAGTAAAGCCTCATCTAAGAAAGCTGGATGATAGATCACGAATACTTGTCCATCTTGGAACAGAACCGGGATCAAAAGAATATCGTATGTTGAATCCAGAAAACCGCAGAATACTTGTAAGTCGAGATGTTGTGTTTGATGAAACAAAAGGTTGGAATTGGAGTGAAGACGGAAAAGAGTTAAAGGAAGATTTTGTAGTAGACTTAGGAGAGTTTGGGAATCATGGAGTTCAGGAATTGGCAAGAGAAATTGGCTCACGTCAAGACGAGAAACAGAGTGAAACAGAGAACCAAATACATAGTGAAACAGAGCATGGAAAACAGAGTACAACAGAGGCGAAATCATCCGAGCTTCATGTTCCCGTGACAGAAGATGGAGTGATGGAACTAAGAAGAAGTGAGAGACAGAGTGTAAAGCCTAAATATCTTGAAGACTACGTCATGGTTGCAGAAGAAAAAGGAGAGCTACTGCTGTTAAGTTTGAACAATGAACCGATCAACTTTAATGAAGCAAGCGAACGAGAGGAGTGGATAGCAGCCTGCAAAGATGAGATAGCAAGCATAGAGAAGAACAGAGTATGGGACTTAGTTGATCTCCCATACGGAATAAAACCAATTGGTTTGCGTTGGATCTTTAAGATTAAACGTAATTCAGATGGATCGATCAACAAGTTTAAGGCCCGCTTGGTTGCAAAAGGATACGTTCAGCAATATGGAATAGATTTTGAGGAAGTGTTTGCGCCTGTGGCACGACTTGAGACTGTGAGATTGCTTGTAGGAATGGCAGCAGCAAGAGGATGGGGAGTACATCACCTTGATGTTAAAACCGCTTTCTTGCATGGAGAGTTAAAAGAGAGAGTGTATGTAACACAACCGGAGAGCTTTGAGGTGAAAGGAAGTGAGAAGAAGGTGTATAAGCTTAACAAAGCTTTGTATGGTTTGCGACAGGCACCAAGGGCATGGAACCATAAACTAAATCAGATACTACTTGAGCTTGGATTTCGCAAGTGCTCTAAAGAGCCTTCTGTCTACAGGAAGAATGTGAGTACACATCTACTAGTGATCGCAGTATACGTAGACGACCTGTTTGTTACAGGATCATGTGAAGATGTCATTGAAGAATTTAAGACCAAGATGGCGTCTAAGTTTGATATGAGTAATCTTGGTAGACTTAGCTATTATCTTGGGATAGAAGTTAAGCAATTTGATGGCGGAATAACGTTGAACCAGACAAGGTATGCGATGAATATCCTTGAAGAAAGTGGGATGAAGGAATGCAATATGACACATACACCTATGGAGGCAGGACTGAAGTTATGTCGAGCAGACAAGGAGGAAGACATAGATGATACACGATATCGGAGGATCGTGGGATGCCTTAGATATCTACTTCACACAAGACATGACTTGTCTTATGTGGTCGGAGTTCTGAGTCGCTATATGTCACGACCAAAGGTATCACACGGGTTAGCAATGAAGCACTGCTTGAGATATCTTAAAGGTTCTACAGGACTTGGACTAATTTACAGGAGGTCCACGCCAAACATACCGAGACTTCTGGGTTACAGTGATGACTCGTCATACAATACAGATTTGGATGATGGGAAGAGTATCACGGGTCACATATTCTACTTAAACGACAGCATGATCACTTGGTGTTCACAGAAACAAGAAATAGTTGCACTTTCTTCATGTGAGGCTGAGTTTATGGCAGGTACAGAGGCGGCCAAACAGGCCATATGGTTACAAGAGTTGCTTGGAGAAATCTTGGAGGAGCCAATCGTGAAGGTAACCATACGGATTGATAATCAATCTGCCATTGCTCTTACAAGGAATCCAGTGTTTCACGGGAGAAGCAAACACATACACTCAAGGTTTCACTTTATAAGAGAGAGTGTTGAGAAGGGGCTAGTCAACGTGGAACACATCGCAGGAAGCCAACAGAAAGCGGATATTCTAACTAAAGCATTAGGAAGGATTAAATTCAAGGAGATGAAGGAGCTCATTGGTATACATGAAGTGTCAAGAAATGATTTCAAGCTTAAAGAGGAGAATGTTGAGATAAGCTTGAAATAGCTTGGAGATAAAGCTATCTATTTCCTACCAAGTTATGGAATAGGAAATAGTAAAGTCCTTGGTGTTTAGGAGTTATCTAAACATCCTTTAGTTATTGTGTTTAGGACTTATAGTGTGTATAAATAGAGACACCAATGTGAGGTGATAGTCAAGAGTTTTGTGATTGAGAGCTTTAGTTTTTCAGTCAGTTTTCTAAAGCAATAGAAGAGTTATTTCTTTACATTGAGTTATTTGAGTTCTTGAATTCTACAACTGTTTTTTTGCTTTGTAGCTTTAAAAGCGTTTTTTTGATGGTCGTTGCAATTTTAAGATAAGGGTTTTTCAATTTTCAGACAAAGATCATGTGGTTGGAAACTCGGTAGAGAGTTGCAAATATGAGTCTAAGCCTCAAAACTGTCCTGAGTAGAAGTGGGAAGATGCAGAGCCAAGGTCCCGGAAAATAGGAAGAAAATGACAATGTCTGTGAGTTGTTGTATGATAAAGAACCAGTGAGGACTTGGCAAAATAAATGATGGAAACCATTCTTGTGGAGATTCTGATTGAGACTGGAAAGAGTACAATTTTGTAACATCAATGCTAATTAGTTGTTCTCCTGATATAGATTTCTGGCGTTTTATATGAACAAGCATGTTACTGCATATGTGACTTTTCTGAGACTGTAATTTGAAACAAAGAGAACATTTACCATGTTGTGAATTACATATGTGTCGATGAGGGTGTGACATTCCATGAATATTCTGTGTACTGTGCCTTTTTGGGATTTTTGTAATATAAAGTTAATATATTCTTTGATTATTTTATTTCATTTAATTATGTAATCTATATATGTATAAAAGTTTCCGATGTTACTATGTAATAAAAACTGAGAAGGGAACGTTTGATGAGATATATGCGAAAGTTCATCTTCATTTTCGTTTTTCCCGGTTTAGTTACCATTTGGTTCATACTTTTTTTTTGATTATCTGATTTAAAGTGGTATGGAAGTAAAGTAAAAAAAATAAATTCCAACAAATTTCAACTAATCTAACAGTTTGGCTCATACTTCTAAGTATCATGTTTTATTAGTTTAGAAAATACTAATTTTTAAAAATATTTTAAAATCGTGAGAAAAAAAATCATTCAAAGTTCACCAAAAGCTATAATAATTAAGAAAACATTAATTGAAATTTCATTCAAAGTGTAATCATTCTATGAAACAAAGATATATTGTAAAACATCATTTGCTGTTAAATTAGAAAATACTAACTATTATTTTTGATATTATTGAAACTATTTATACAGTATTTAAAAATTAGGTTTAATTATTTTTCTAAATTTCTCTATTATATTTTCATTGATTTAGTTTGCATGTAATTTATTATCATGTAAAAATTAATTGGTGTAAGAATATTTAAACTTCAAAATTCTTGAAACATTTTTTTTTAATTTCAACTTCAGAATTTATTTTATTAAGTCAAAGTAAAAAATAAAAGGAAAGAAATATATGCTATAACATTTTTCTGAATCACTTATGTTACTTTTGTATTCTGTATACAAAATGATGAATGTTACTGTTATTTTTAATTTAAACCAAAAACATTTATTGAAAAAATAATATGATCTCAAGAACTCTATGTATTATTTATGAGTCTACACTAATATAATAATAGGAATGTAAAGGAATGGTATTCCTTCTCAAATTCTATAAGAAAAAGTTTTGTTCTTTATTTCTCTAAAAAAAGAATCAGAGAGAATGAATAGGAAAAAAATATTTCTTGTGAACGGTGAAACTTTTTGACATACATATTTAGGGTCTTTCTTTTTTTTTTTTTGCGCAACAAGAACATCAAATTAACTCAGACGAGATGGGCTACAGAGATGGTCGAAGTACAGAGATGGGCTTTTGCAACAGAGTCCGCAAGCCCATTTGAAGATCTAGAAACGAAAGAAAAACGACAGAAAGAAAAAACCGATGAGATCGAGTCGACGTCCGACAGAACACCGTAGAGGTCTGTCGGTCTCCGCTTCGAGTTGATCGCCGTGATGAGCGCTTGAGCATCTGAACGAAGCCAGATTGAAGTAATCCCCAAGGAGAGAGCGTGGAGGAGGGCTTCCCGAATCGCGAGGGCTTCCGCCATGATCGCCGAATCGACATGCAAAAAGGATCTTCCACCTCGGCTGATCTCAGATGACTCTGCCGATTGAATGATCCAGCCTACCCCTGCAGTTAGCGAAGCGGAGAGCCAAGCTCCGTCGGTGTTACAGAGGAAGTTCGATGGGGGAAGAACAAAGGGGGCCGACAAAGGGGTCGATTTCACTATCGGAAGAGCTGCTTGGGGTTGAGCTCGTTCCCATTCCTGAGCTGCCTGTAGAGCCTTCGAGATGATACTGGCAGCATTAGAAGACCGTTTTTCGAAGATAAGTTGATTGCGCCCCAACCAGATCGACCAACAAATCCAAGAGAACAAGTTGATCGTGATGCCTGTCGGAGGGAGGTTGCGTCTGTAGATGGAGAGAGAAAGTTCATCAGCGAAAGAGGTACTCAAGGAGGAGTCGAGGACTGTCTCCCAGGGAACCAATTTCCAAACTTCCTGTGCAAAATGACAATGGAGAAACAGGTGATCCGTTGTCTCCATTTCGCCACAGCGGGGGCATAGCGTGTTAGCTAACAAACCCCTTTTTTGCAGGTTCTCTCCCGTCGACAATGCTCCTTGGATGATCTTCCACATGAACAACTTCAACTTTGGTGACATTCGCGGTGTCCAGATCAGCTTCCTCCACTCAAATGGGGCCTGAGCTAAGGTGGTGAGTGGTGGATGATGTGCCGATTGAATACCTGAGAAGTAACCTGACTTCGTAGAGTATTCTCCAGACCTAGTCAGTGGCCAGATGAAGGAGTCCTCAGAGTCTAGAACACTTGGCTTGTTGCACAAAATTAGGTGAGCTAGCTCCGGCAGAGTCCCATTAATCTTAGCAATGTTCCATTCTCTAGATTCGTTGACTAGTAAGTCTGCAACTAGGAGGTCTTGATCCCGTTCTGTTGAGGGTCCAAAAGGTCGTAGGTTCTCGCTAGGTTTTATCCAAGAGTCATCCCAGACCCTAGTAGAAGCACTGTTGCCTATAGCTTTTCCTAGATGAGAGAGAAGTAGATCTCGTCCCCATAAAATCTCTTTCCAACTGTGCGATGAGTCAGTTTTTGATGGAGAGGAGAGGAAGGATTGGCTGTGACAGTATTTTCCCGTGAGAACCCGAGCCAACAGGCATTGAGGTTTCTTAAGGATTCTCCACGCTATCTTAGCTAAGAGAGCTTGGTTGAACAGCTAGACGTCTCTAAAACCCAAACCCCCCAGTCCCTTAGGTTTAGTCATCTTGTCCCAGGAGAGCCAACAAATCTTCCGTTCTCCTTTACTATTGTCCCACCAGAACCTGACCAAAACTGATTGAATCTTGTTGCATAATCCCACAGGTAGCTGAAAGCAGGACATAGCGTAGGATGGAATAGCTGAGAGGACAGACTGAAGCATGGTCATCTTTCATGCCGTTGACAAGAAGCGCGTAGACCAGTTTACTGCCTTTCGTTTCATACGATCAACGATAGAAGCAAAAAGGTCACTCTTCTTCCTGCCAAAAAGCTCAGGTAACCCCAAGTACTTTCCCACACCCCCTTCTTTCGATATACCAAGTAGGGCTTTGACCTGCTCTCGTACACTAGTCGGTGTTCTGGCTGAGAAAGAGATAGAGGATTTATCAGGATTTATCTTTTGTCCTGACGCAGTTTCGTAGTCACGTAGTATCTTGAGTAGAGAGTTGCAGGACTTAGGATTTGCTCTAGTGAAGAACATAGTGTTGTCAGCAAAAAGTAGATGATTAAGTCTAGGGCTGTTGTTTGATACTCTCACACCTGGGAGTGATCCATCTTGTTGTGCTTTTCTACAGAGACTCGAGAGAACCTCACCACAGAGGATGAAGATGTAAGGTGACATCGGATCACCCTGCCTGATGCCGCGTTGGGGTTTAACTTCTCCCTTTACTTCATTATCAATGAGGAAGGAGTATGACACTGTAGAGATGCATTGGAGAACCCACTCCGTCCAGGTACTGTCAAATCCCAGTCTCAAAAACACTTGTCTGATAAATGGCCATTCTAGCCGGTCATACGCTTTACTGATATCAGTTTTGACAGCCATACAGCATCGTTTCTCTGCCTCAGAAGTCTTGAGATAATGAAGAACCTCATGGGTGATGAGGACATTGTCAGAGATGTCTCTTTCAGGTATGAACGCAGATTGGTTTTCCGAAATTATGTCTTGTAGGATAGGCTTTAGGCGTAACGACAAGAATTTAGATATTGCTTTGTAGTAGACGTTACACAAGGCAATAGGTCGGTAATCAGAGACTCTTAGAGGGCTATTTATCTTGGGGATAAGCCTGATGTTTGTGTTGTTGATCTTGGTAGGAAGCGATCCCGTGGAGAAGAAGGACCTGATCTCGCTGCAGATGGCTGGGCCAACCGTAGGCCAGTTAGTTTGAAAGAAACTAGCAGAAAAACCATCAGGGCCTGGAGCTTTGTCCGGGTGGATTGCAAACATAGACTCCTTAATCTCTTGATCAGTTGGCAAAGCAGTGAGGCGTCTGTTAGTCTCAGCAGAGATGCATGGAGTCAGAGCATTTGTGACTATATCGGTAGCTTGAGGGTTTGACGAGGTGAAAATGGTCTGGAAATAAGATGAGATGACCTCGGCAATCTCCTCATCCTCGAAGACTGGTTTTCCAGTAGCATCTTCAATCATTGAGAAGCGATTTCTAGCTCTCCGGCTCTTTGTTGAAGCGTGAAAGTAGGCTGAGTTGAGGTCACCTAGGGATAACCAGAGTTGACGGCTCCTCTGCTTCCAAAATTTTTCCTCCGATTTATATGCCAGGAGCAGCTGTTGGTTGATGATAGAGATCTCATTATCGTCCACAAAGGTATCTGACGTAGCTTTGTCTAACTCTTGTTGTAATCTAGATATCTCTTTTTGGCTATTGATGTGGTGTTTCTTGCTCCAGGATGCAATTGCTCGTCTGCAACTAGCAATTCTAGAGGATACAGGAGAAGAGCTGGAGCTAGTCCATGTCTTTTCAACAATGGCCGTGACTTCAGGGTTGTGTCGCAAGCTTCTATCATAGCGAAAGTTACCACCTCGTTTCCTCTTCGTGGCAGTGAAGGAGGAGAAGAGAAGCCGATGATCCGATCCCTCGAAGGGGAGGTAAACGCAATTGCCTTTAGGAAAGGTATCAGTCCAGGAGCTATTGGCCAGGGCACGGTCTAAGCGACAATGCACATGGTGAGAGTGTCTTGTTCCTCTCCACGAGAGGGGGATACCTTGATGCCGCAAGTCGAAGAGATCATTAGAAGCAAGGAAGGCACGAAAATTACTGAAGGAACTTTCTGGTCTGTCCTTTCCACCCGACTTTTCTGAGTTGTCGATGATCTCATTAAAGTCACCTGTCAGAAACCAGGGATCTGTTCTCAGTACGCCTAAACTGGTGAGTCGATTCCACACCTCTTGTCTTCTTGGTACCTCAGGGGCTCCATATACGAAAGTGCTGTAAAATTTAGTTTTCTTGAAGGTGATGAGCGTGTCCACGAAGTTAGCGCAAGCAGCATTCACTTGGATGTCAATATCAGATTTCCAAAGAAGAGCCAAGCCTCCCGATCTCGGGTTGGAGGGTGCAACAAGAAAGTGGGATTCCATATTCAGAGGTTCCAGTTCCTTAAGCACGAAGGCATCGAGATTCTTAGTCTCTTGGAGAAAAATAATATCAGGGGAAAGTTTTTTATTTAGAGCTAGGAGCCTGCGAACTGTTCTGGGATTTCCAAGCCCACAACAGTTCCATCTCAGTACTCCTAAGGAAGGGGGTCTCCGTTTGCCCGAAAATCCCGATGAGCATCAGAGGAAACCGGACCAGACGGCGGAGATGTACGAGGTACTCGTGGACTATGCTGATTAGCTGGGGGTCAGAATCAATCTGTTGAGAGGATTGGATAAGGCCAGGTGAAGCAGAGACCCTAGGTCTACCAGGAGAAGCTTGAATTTGAGACAAGAGTCTCCTCCTAGAGGCTCCATTAGCAAACACTCTGGGACTAGCAGCGATTTTCTTAGCTGGTCTCCCCCGCTTCTTTGTGGTTTTCGAATTCTGAAGAGAGGGTTCAGGTAACCCAATCAATGGGAGGACAGCATTTTCGGATTGGTAGTCAGCTCCCGTAGATGAACTTCCTTGGAGGACCCTATTACGCTTCTCAGTAGCAGCAGCGATGATCGAGGCAGCAGTACTCATCGTAAGGCCATTGACTTCCCCATCTCGAACTCGCTGTATGCGTGCTTCTCTTTCGACAGGGTCAGCACAACTAGTGTATTGAAGAGTTGCATCCTGCAGTTCATACAAAACCTCATCCATAGACGGGATGGGTGGGAGAGGAGGCAGTGGTGGCAGGGTCTCAGCTTGGGTATTTGAGGAGGACTTCTTCAGTGGTCTCCCACGGCTTCTTATTGGTTTTGAGCCAGCTGGCAGGTGCTGCAGAACCACAGAGTGGGCTTCAGGCAAAGGGTTTTGAGATTCAGCTGCATTCTCAATGATAGAGGCAGCAGTTTTAGCCATAAGACCATTCAATTCTCCTTGAAGAACCCGATGTCTTCGAGCTGCACTTTCTGTGGGGTCGCTACAATTGGTGTACTGCAGGGTTGCTTCCTGGAGATCCTCCAAGACAGCTTCCGTAGATGGTAGAGGAGGGAGCAGAGAGAACTCAGAGAGAGCAAGGTTTCTCTGAAGCGGTGCAGCTTCTGAACCATCTTGGGGGGATCTTCTAGCAGGAGGGTGTGTTGTCTCACAATGTTGAAGCGTTTTCTCCCTCCACTGCTGGAGAGGTCTAGCATCGCGTGGGGAGAGATGTTGGCGCTCAGTTCGGGTGCGGGAGGGGGTTTCATGTCTTCTGGGGTTTTGCTCCCGTCCACTTGGTGCAACTATGGCGTGGTCTGGAACGATTTTGTTCCTCAGAAGGTTCCCCCTAACTGGTGGAGCTAACCTTTCGCCGAAGGGCCTACCATATCGATCCACCCTTTGGTTGAAAGGTCCTTCAAGCAAAATCGATTGGGGGATTTCTAACAGAGACAAAGAGACAAAGAGCAGAAAGAGATTACGAACCCAACCAACATCATTTCTTTTTTCTTAGAATTGCTTTGTTCATAGAGAAAATAGTTTTGGGGAAAATGTAAAATCGATTTTAGAGTCTGTCAATGGAGAATTTGTGTGTTTGGAGGATTCAGTTGCAGGAAGAGGGTTTCTTCATAATATCACTCCCTCAAGGTCATATGAAGACACCGTATGTATTTATCTTCATCTTTGATTGTCTTCTATCGAGGAGTCTGGGAGATGAGGAACAAAAGACGCTTTATGTAGGTTTTTACACCTCTGTTCTTAACTGTAGGTTGGTCACTCTGTTCTCAGTTCATGTCCTTAGTTTCTGGTTAGATTAGACCATCTAAAACCTTAAACTATGTCTGAATAATATTGTCTAAAACCTTAATTTTCCTAGTGTAAGTCAAGATTGAAGAAGTTATACAGAAAACAAACACAGAACCATGACTTTCCCAGCAAGTGCCATGTCCAGCAACTTAAGGGACATCTTGTTCATCCGAAGAATAACCAAATATAAGAGAAAACTATGGCTGTGAAAAAAAAAAGGGTCAGGCGATCTATTTCCCCACGATAACACTACCATATAGCATCAAATCCCCACCAAACTATGACCTCGTGTTAGACCTCCACTTAATAAAAATTGTAGACGTATTTTTCATTGAATTGATAGTTTAGAACTTAATTACCCATAAACCAATGATTTTAATTGGTTTACTTCTAACCAAATGATTTTAAATCAATTAAACTAAAAATTCAACTATACATATATATATTATTTTCACTTTTAAAAAAATAAAATTTTTTGTTTAATAATAACAAATTTCAATTTTCTAAATATATAAGAAATTAACCATATATAGAGAAATAAATAATAAAAATCATATACTACAAATTAATCTATAACACTTATTTAGAAAATTGAAGTCCTTTATTTAGATAATATGGTTTACTTAATCTGTAACATATAAAAGAATCAATAACATGTAACTTTAATTACAGTAAGTCGACTATTTTCACATCATTTAAATAAGATTATAAAAATATAAATAAAATAAAAATATCAGTAAATTTAATAAGCAAATACAAAATAAAAATTAATTCATGTTTTGCACTTTTAAACCAAGGATCACATTTTTTTATAAAAATATCTACTTACAATCATAGACAAATATTTAAGATATGTAAAATAAAATACTTTGATATGTAAATAAACTTTATTTTATGTATCATATTTTTTTATTTAAAATAAATTACTTTGATATATAGCTTGTTAAATTGGCTAGCTCAGGCTCAAGCCACCGAGGAGCAATTTAAAACTTCACCAGATAAATTTTATCAAGGATTAATAACGTATTGACGATGGCAAAGAAGAATAAAAAGAAATGTTTGTGAAAACTATAATAATTTATATATATATATATATATACTTAAATTGAATTTTTTGTTTAATTGATTTAAATAATTTAATAAAAAGTAAACCAATTAAAATCATTGGTCTATGGGTAACTAAGTTTCAAACTATCAATTCGGAGAAAATACGTCTACAACTTTTATTTCGTAGAAATCTAACACGAAGTTATAGTTTAGAGGAGACCTGATGCTATATGGTAGTTATTGTGGAGAAATAGATAGTCGACCCAGTAAAAGAAAGAAGAGTAGCAAAATTACTGATTTTGTTTCAGGTATCAGACTTCTTACTGTCTTATTTGCTCTCTCCTTTTAGAATAATTAATTGTTGTTTTTATTTAAATTGGATATAAGTTTAATAAATTACGGACTGATCCCATTAATTAGTTTAAAACCAATTAAACCTAACTATGTAAATTTCAACATATTATATTGAACTTTTGGACATGTCGTATGTATTAACATAAAGATGGTGATGTTATTAACATATTTTCATACTTGGGATGTTTCTCATTGTAATATACTATATTTGGTGTAGGTCACAAAATTCTATCCAAATTTTAAAAGTAGTCTTATTTTCTTATCAATAACTAACTTTCTTTTTTAATAAATTAGTTTTTGTTAACAAAATCGTAAACAAAAAACAACTTCGAATATTCACCCGATATGATTGTGAACGTGTCAATTAAAAAATAAATTGTGAATGGTGCCAATAAAATTGCGATCATGTTAAAAAACTTCTTTTTTCTAAAATTCAAAATAAAAGAGATTTGAAAAAAAAAATATTTTCTCCTTTTTAACCATATAAGATTGTTAATATATTTTTCTAAATCCTGACCAAAAAATATTTTATTCAATAATAGTTTTTACTTTTAAAACTTATAAACATGATACTAAAAGTTATTTAATTAATAAATAAAAATTGTAAAAATATTAATCATTTTGAAATAGAAACTTTAAAAGAATAGTTATGTTAACTGGAAATACTTATTTGATAGTAATTTTATTTTTTCTGAATCGTAGATAAAATATAATTGTAAATATTATGTAATATCAATTTCCTTTTCTAAATATTTGTTTTTTTTTAGAAACATATCCTAAACAAAAGATATGTGCATCATATTTTTATGTCTTAACTAAAAGATAACTGTGAAAAATTATTTGATAATATTTTTAAGAGAGAGTTTGATGATGATTGATGAACATGATACATAAAATTATTTAACTAACAAATAAGTGTAAAATAGCATGGATATGAATTGTAAAAATAATAATTTTAAAGTTATTTAATAATAATTAGAAATAATTATTTGATAGCAATTTGATTTTTATGAAATTCTAAACCTAAGACAATCGTGAAACGTTATATAATAGTAATTTTTCTTTTCTAGAATCCTAAAAACTGTAAAAGAGTATCTGATATTTTTTAATCTCTTATATAGTAATAGAGAAACATTACAACTTCGTTTTGTAGGCACGTGTCACCATAAGAATGAAATTCAGAATTTTTAGAAAAATAGGTTGATTCATCTTAATTTATATTATAATTTTTATTAAACTAACTATCAAATTGATAAATAGCGTACAAAAGAATATGCTTGCACTTTCCATAAATAAAAGCTACGGATTACCTAATATGAAGATATATGACAATTAATGATTATGAATAATAATGATAACATTTTTTTGTATTTTAGCTCTTTTTGTTTGATTTTGTATTATTAAAGGATATTAAACAATCAAATTAACCATATAATAATAAAAAAATTCTTGTAAGTTATATTTTGAACTTTTTAAAATGACTATAAATTAATATTAGATATAATACCGAATTTTAAATTTTATATCTGACTGTACACACAATGTACGTATGTACTTTGAAATAAATTACGGTATCTTAAACCCTTTTTACATAATTATTTTACAGTATCTTATATATACTCGTATGAAATAAATGCATTTTATATGTAAATACATATAAGTATGTAGGGTTGGGAAAAAATCTTAATCCAAAAAACGAACCCAATCCGAAAATAATACTAAATCCAAAATAAACTGATTAAATATCCGAACAAGTTAAAAAAATTGGTATTTAGAGAACCGAACCGAAACCGATCCAAACTGAAATATTTTGGGTAACCTAATATATTCGAAATATTTTATATACCTAAATACATTAATTATATTTAGATTTAATGTATATTAAAAACATCCAAAATATATAAGATACTTATAAGTTGTCCAACATACTTAAAAATATGGGAAAATTTGGAAAAATAATCTTAAATGAGATTATATTTTGAAAACTACACTATATTTTATTTTTCTTGAAAACTATACTTATTATAAATGAAATGACTAAACTATCCAATTTTAATGTTTTTAATTATCTAATATCTTAACTAATAATCTTAATTATATACGTGTAACAGTACGTTTAAAATATACCAACTATCAAATTTTTTTTTTCCTTTTCAAATAGTACTCTTATATCTAAATATCTAATATATTACAACAATATAAAATTTTCACTCACCGTTTCCTAAACAATCGTAACATCACTTCATCACAACTAACCATAACCTTTTCTATAGGATCCTTTAATTAACAAAAACAGTCAGTTAATAATTCATAAAACTTCTTTACTAAATAGTTAGATGATATTTTCTTATGACCAGAAGCTTGTTTCGATATACTCATATACGAGAATTAAATATTGACAGGATGTAATTCTTCTCTCTTTATCACAATTTGTTATTTACTGTAAATTTCAGCTTCGATTAGCACAAGATAATTTTTGACAAGAGATGATCTTTTGTGAACCATGGAACGCATAGGAACTAGTGTCCTGGATAACAGCCAAAAAAATATGACTCAATTCAATTATTCTTGTCTGCCATAAAAATACTAAGTGGCAGTAACTTCAACAATGGAAATATCAGTGCAGGAAGAATAGCCGAAAACAATAAAACTATTGATTATAACTTTACTTATAGTATTCTTAATTATAATATTATTTTAAATTTTAAAATTTAATTAATAAATTTGTAATCTATAACTTAAATAAGGATACAAATGTCTTTTCACATACAAGAAAGTGTAGTTTTAAAAAATGGAAAAAGAAAATGTATTTTTCAAAATTTAAAATATAATTAGAGTATTTCTCAAATTATCCCTAAAAATATATACAAATGGTCAAAAATAAATGCGCAAAATAGCTAAATTTAAGTATACTTAAAACACCAAAATTATTTACAATATCTATTGATTCCATATCCAAATATTCAAACCAAACCATTATATCTACTAAGTTTAGGTATTATGACATATGTTATTCAAGTTTATATGTAATATTATTTTGTTTATAGATTTAGAGAAACTTAATGTATAAAATGAATTTTAAAACTTTAAAAATAATTTAAATGGGTTATCCGAATGCGAATTGAACCCGCAAAGATCCGAATCAAATCTGAAACGGAATTTATATATACTGAATGTAGATGAAATCTTTTATCTCGAAAACTCAAAAACCGAATAGATCCGAATTGAACCCGAATGGAACCTGAACAACCATTCCTATATGTATGTGACATATTTTTATAAAGTTCTTCACTCCGCGTAAGGCGCATGTCATCATCTAGATATAACTTTTTTTTTTATCAACTTTGGTCACTTTGGACCTTTAATCCTCAAACTAAGGTAAGGAGCGGTCGAACCCCTCACGCCAGGGCCCGAAGACAGAGTTCAGTAACCACTTGGCTACGAACGACCCGGCATCATCTAGATATAACTAAAAAAAAGATTTGTAAAATAGAATGTTTTAATTTTTAAAATCCTAACAAAACTGATAACGATTCACCTATCCACCATGACTATCAAATACAAATATTAGCTGGAATTTATGTGTAAAGAATTGTTAGTTATAAATAAATATCACACAACATATACATAAATAATCCTAATATTCTAATAAAATGATTTATTATTTTTATATTTTTGTTGAATTAGAATATCAAACAGAACCCGTTGCAACGCACAGACTCATATCTAGTAAATTAATAATTTTTATGCATGCATATTTTATATAAATAAAATTATATTATTATATTGTTTGTTTTATATTCACTCTGGAATTATCTTTATATTTTCTTAACACTTAATATATTTTTGATCAGATTTTTTTTTAATATTATATCTAAAACCACATTTAAATTCTATGCACCAAATAATCTAATAAAATTAATATAAATGTCAAATTTCAAAAGAAAATATCAATTAATGTCTATACACTAAAATCAAATATTTAATATCTTAGAACAAATATATCTTAAAATAAAAAAATCTAAATATGAAAACTTTTGTAAATTAATATCTCAATAGATTAATAAAATTATAAAGCCCTAACATTATTAATTTATAGATGTTCTACTGTACCTTTTTAATAAGTTTTTAGAATAAAACTAACAATGGTATCTTAATGTATGTATAAGAAAAAATTAAAAGAAAATTATATACAACCACACAATACAATCTGCACTATATGCGGACACTGATATCTTAATGTATGTATAACAATGATAGTACTGATAAAAAGAAAAAAAAAATAATCATGCCACACAAAAATTCCAAAATTCACACAAAGAACCCCCACAAGTCTGAATTGATTTCAATGTTTGATTTTCGTGATGATGGTAAATCATTTATGGAAGATATACGCGGAAGTGAAAAGGACATTTATCTATCTAATACTATCAAAGCACACATATATATAGTAAGTATAAATACAAAATAAAGATATGATAGTTTAGAAATAAAATATTAATACATTAGTCAATTGAAAATATTAATTGTATAAAAATAGAAAGCAATAAACAAACACAAAACATATAAAACTAAAGTATAACTAATAAAATTAATAAAAATACAGTATGGAAACTATACAAACAATTGATCAGTCTCATATAATGTTACTTTGATAAAATGTTTTTATATCGATTTCTTTTTTTTTCCAATTGTGAATTGATAAATAAAAACAATAGGTATAAATATACGTAAATAAGATTATTATTTACATTATATATAAAATCAAACAAAGTCCGTTATTATTGTTTGCATAATATGAAGATAACTTATTGGTGTTTTGAGTTGTTATTTTCTTTTTAGTTACATTTTGTTTTAACAACTTGGATTTGGTGTTTGGCATTATTTATTTTATTTTCACAAAGTTTTTGTTATGAACTTATGAACTATAATATTTGGATTCAGAATCTTCTTGCATTATTTATTTTACTATGATTGGAAAAATACTCCTCAAAACTGATACAAGAAATAAAAAATAGAACTCATGTATCCTCCTCATATGTGCACTTATGGAAGTAATGGAGCAGCTTGATCTTCATGGAGCAGCAAGAAGAGCACCCAGAAGCTTCCTTAATCGTCAGTTCCGCGGACCGACCCGCTAAAGACTGTGTATTAGGTGGGGTGGAATTGGGATGATATTTTTTGGGTACAGCAGCCCGTGCGGGACAGCCCGCCATGATCCGTTTGACAGAGAGCTTGTGGTTCGGGACGGGACGGGGCTGGACGACCTGTTTGACATCATTATTTAGTATAGATGTAAAGTTACGAATAAATATAAACGACAGGCATCTCGAAGTACAACGTCATCATTTTTACAATGGTCAAATAGTTACGTTAGTAAGACCGAACCTAGTTCTTGTTGTAAAAAGGTAATGTGGGGACCACAATGCCAAAAGTAGAACAACTAAAAAACTTTATTAAAAAGAAAAAAAAACGGAAAAAGGAGTACGGTAACAACACAAACGGATCTGGTGGTCGTAAGTTTAGATAAAAGGAAAAAAAAGTTAAAAAATCTCAATTATTGTTAGGGTTAAATCTTATTGAGAAAGAAAAAGGAAACAAACCTCAATTTTTGTTGTTCCAAAAAAAAAAAAAAGGAAACAAACCTAAAAAAAAAAAGAAGTAAATTATAGTTTTGTTCCTTGTTCGGATCGAATTAGTAATTCAGAGTACCCTTTATATACAAGTGGGAGCAACTGCTTTCTCTTGGAGAAAAGAAAATCCAAAAGTAAAACATGATCTCAGTTTATGGTAGATATAAACCAAAACAAAGCACGATGAAGAGGAATTACAGGAAGAAACAGAAGAACTACTGTCCGCAGCAGGACTGTAAGTTATACGTGTTGCCAGATGATATCGTAATGAATTGCTTGACCTTTGTCTCAAGGCTGGACCACGGATCCCTATATCTGGTCTCGAAGCTGCACCGCTCTCTAATGCTTTCCCCGGAGTTATACCAAGCCCGATCCCTAACTGGTCGTACCGAACGCTGCATCTATTTATGTTTAAGCATCCCTTCAGATCCGTTTGCACGCTGGTTCGCCTTCTACCCAAAAGCCCTAGATCATCCTAGTCGGCTGCTTCCGATCCGGCCACACTTGTATCAGCCTCCGGAAGCATCTTCCGTGGTGGCACATGGTTGGGGTATCTATGTGATTGGTGGGATGATTGGCAGGAAGCGATCGTCCAGGGTCTTTTTCCTGGATTGCCGATCTCATACATGGACCAATCTCCCCTCCATGGGGTTTGCTCGAGCTTCTGCTGCAGCTGGCGTGGTGGACGGGAAGATATACGTTTTTGGAGGTTGCGAGAAACCAAATTGGGTTGTAGAGGTTTTCGATCCAAAGACGCAGACTTGGGATGCCCTGTCGTTGAACCAGCCTCCTCCGCCAGATGATATGAACTCTTTAATGCACGAAATCGCAGTGATAGAGGAGAAGGACAAGACAAAGAAGATTTTCGGTTTGAATGAGAAAGGTAATGGACTGCTTTACATTCCGAGTCAAGGCATATGGAAAACAGGGAATTCAGATACCAACGAACTTAGAAAGGGTTGGCATGTGATAGACAATGTCATCTACTCTTGTGTAACCGGTGGCTGGATATTGTGGTGTGAGACAAGTGATTTGGAGTCAGCAGCGGGTGAGATGAAGTGGAGACAAGTTATGGGCTTGGATGATCTAAGGGGCACCCTTTGTGCCTCCAAACTGGTCAATTATGGTTTGGATTTGCCATCCCAACACCTTGACGGTACGTTTCCCGGTCACAAACTGAGCAACTCTGGTCCCAACATGTTAGTCTTCTGGGACTGTCCTGCTATTGGTGAATGGGAGGTTTGGTGTGCAGAGATCTCTTTACAAAGGCGCAAGGAAACTGGCGAGATTTGGGCAACTGTTGAGTGGTCAGAAGTTGTCACAACGATCAAATTTCCTTATTATCGGCGTCCTTGTCACAGTAAAATTTTATATTCTCTATCCTTCAATCTTTGAAATCTCTCTCTCAACTCTATATATTTTTTTGTTAGAAGTCTCCTCCTTTTTTCCAATAAAACATTCTGCACTTGTAATGGATTAAAAACTGTATTGTTGTTCCTGAAGCACAACATTTGTGTACTTGTTCATCTATTCTTATACCTTTCAGGTTGACTTTCTAAACGATCATCATCTTCAACAGTTGCCATTCATGTCCTCTTTTCTATTTTTTTAATTAGTGTAATATCAGTTGTGGTATATATAGCTTTGACAAATCTTTGGAAAAACATTGTTCTGTGCTGCAATTCTTAGTCTACGTTAGCTTCTTACAGCGTTCCTTGGTGCTGTAATAATGTGTAAAGAATCGATGATATTGAAGAAAATATCATAGCTGCCAAATATGAAAACGTTCCTGATGATTTGGACCAACCCTGTTTATTCCTCTCTTTTCATGTTAAACTAAAACTCAGCGTGTGAGAGTAATCTTTTATGATTATGGACATTTGACGATGGTTTTGGAGTGGCCTGAAACAACAAGGTACATACCATCCCACTTTCCTTGTCTTGCTCAGTTACATCTGTCTTTGTAAAGAAGCTAGTGAGTCTTATTATTTCACCAACTATTTCTTTTGCTCCACATCTTATCATCTATCTCTGCATATTTAAATTTTATCTGTTTTTTTTTTTTTTTTTTTTCTGACAGCTACTAGGCAATAACATACTCCAAACAGTACTGGACGAGTTTACTTGATCTTTTCTGTTAAATGCATAAGAAGAAAAGTCTCTATAAGAAGCTAGTGAGTTTTTTGTTGTTGTGTGTTCAACTTGAGTCGGAGCTGTTCTTAATGATTATCTATACTCCGTTTCAAGTTGAATAATAATTCTGGTTATTCCGATCAACTCTGCTTCTCTCCTCTTCGCTTATTATTATTATTCCGTTTAATCCTATATAAATTTTTGTTTGATTTTGCTGGACAAGCTCTGCTTTTTCATTGGGAGAGGAATCAATCTTCGCTTCCTTTGTCTCCTTGAAGATGAAGAACATAGATGATTGATGAAGCGATGATGAGTTAGCATGAATTCAGAATAGTCGGCAAAGTCTTGAAGGCGTTTTTCCAGAATTGTCGATAGCCCAGCGGTGGGACACGTGGCTATCATGCGTACATCGTTATCTTTTGCTAGGGTCATGTGGCAATGATATGGGCTTCAATTTTGGGCTGTATGTTTTATCTTGTAATATGATCGGTGGCTGAATTTACTTGTATGATGCCCATTGGGCTTCTTATTTCAATGAAATCATTGAAATGAATCAGTTGACAAAAGAAAAACCCCTCCCCCTCCCTCCCCTGGCACAAAAAGTTTAGACATTTTGAAAATTAGATTTTGGGAAGCTCCATTTTCTGAAAGCAAAGATTTTCTGAATTGTTAGATTTGAGTTTTCTGAATGGACGAAGAAGAGCTGACGGAGCAGGAGACTGCCTTGTACGATCGCCAGATTAGGGTTTGGGGCGCTAATGCTCAAAGAAGGTTACTTCTTTCTCATTCACGAATAAGTTTCTCTCAATTTCTCAAAAAGCTTGTTCCTTTCAGCCTTTATCATCTTTTGGCTCGCTTTTGTTGGAGTACCAAACTCGATTTTCAATTCGCATTTCCTAGCTACTACTAGTATAGAGTTTGGATTCTGCTTCTAGACTAGTAAAGTGGTAACTTCTGAGTTTCGTTATGTTTGGTCTGAGTTGAGACATTATCATCATAGTGTTGAGTTCATGTAGAGTATTAACTTGATATTTTCTTGGTACTACTGATAGATACATTACTCGTTTCATTCACATTTTGAATTTTTCTGAAGCTTATATTTTTGATACTAAACATTACATGTATTTACATTGCCACCTTTTTGATTTAGTGTGAGGAGGTTGATGTTTTTTTGCTTGCAGATTGACCAAATCTCATATCTTGGTTTCTGGAATAAAGGGGACCGTTGCTGAGGTAAGCTGTTAACTCTTTTATCACTTACTCGTGTAGATGTCATACTCTTTTGATTAGTTAGTATCTTACTACATTGTTTTTTTGGTTTTGGTTCCATTTTGTTGTGTAGTTTTGCAAAAACATTGTGCTGGCAGGAGTCGGTAGTGTGACGTTAATGGATGATCGCTTGGTGAACGAGGAGCCCTTGAACGCAAACTTCTTGATTCCTCCTGATGAAAATGCTTACAGAGGCAGAACAGTGGCTGAGATCTGTTGTGATTCGCTCAGGGGCTTTAACCCTATGGTCCTTGTTTCTGTAGTCAAAGGTTTTGCCTCTCTCCTTGAATCGTTTTAATTAACTTAATAGGCTATAATCATCCTTTCAAATCTTTCGGGTGAGTTGTCAACACTTGACACTGGATTTTTTGAGAAGTTTGATGTGATAGTTATTGGCTACGGTTCTCATGCCACCAAGGTATTGATAACAGCTTTTGTACAGCTCCCGTTTCATGCTTTTGGTTGCTCCGTACATATCTTTTTTTTTTTTTTGCAGATGTCTGTCAATGAACAATGTCGGAAGTTATCGAAACGTGTGGCATTCTATACAGTCGACTGCAGAGACTCATGTGGTGAGATTTTTGTCGACCTTCAAGACTACAAATACACAAAGGTACTTACATGATTTGATGTTTCATTTCTTGTGTTCATTAGTTTGGTGTCTCAGGCACATAAATCTTTTCATATCTATGATTTTACTTTTCGGTTGGATATCTTTTTAAGACTCTATTAACAGCTCTCTGAGTGCACGATTTGATCTTTGTTTGTATTGTTTTCTCCTTGGCAAATTGTTTTCCGCAGAAGAAGCTCATCCGATTAAAAAGTTATGATATCGGATTCGACATGCAACCCTTTTCTGGAAAGACAAAAAAATTTATATGTGTGTTTTTGATTTTTCAAAAGTGATTCAGATGAACATATGATCTACTGATTAAAAGAATAAGTGAGAAGGGGATATAACTGCAAAGATTGGTGTCGATGGAGGATGTATCAGATTTTAGTATTCTATTTTGAGAGAGAAATGAAATCTTTTTTTTTTAGCAAGACTTTTCTGGAAGAAGGAAATTTTGTCCCGCCCTAAACACACTTATGAAAAATCGAACAAGAGCATAAATTTAAAACAAAATGATTGTCCCGTCTTCTAAAGGGCGGGTCAAAATCTAGTTTATTTTACTATGATTGGAAAAATACTCCTCAAAACTGATACAAGAAATAAAAAATAGAACTCATGTATCCTCCTCATATTTGCACTTATGGAAGTAATGGAGCAGCTTGATCTTCATGGAGCAGCAAGAAGAGCACCCAGAAGCTTCCTTAATCGTCAGTTCCGCGGACCGGCCCGCTAAAGACTGTGTATTAGGTGGGGTGGAATTGGGATGATATTTTTTGGGTACAGCAGCCCGTGCGGGACAGCCCGCCATGATCCGTTTGACAGAGAGCTTGTGGTTCGGGACGGGACGGGGCTGGACGACCTGTTTGACATCATTATTTAGTATAGATGTAAAGTTACGAATAAATATAAACGACAGGCATCTCGAAGTACAACGTCATCATTTTTACAATGGTCAAATAGTTACGTTAGTAAGACCGAACCTAGTTCTTGTTGTAAAAAGGTAATGTGGGGACCACAATGCCAAAAGTAGAACAACTAAAAAACTTTATTAAAAAGAAAAAAAAAACGGAAAAAGGAGTACGGTAACAACACAAACGGATCTGGTGGTCGTAAGTTTAGATAAAAGGAAAAAAAAGTTAAAAAATCTCAATTATTGTTAGGGTTAAATCTTATTGAGAAAGAAAAAGGAAACAAACCTCAATTTTTGTTGTTCCAAAAAAAAAAAAAAGGAAACAAACCTAAAAAAAAAAGAAGTAAATTATAGTTTTGTTCCTTGTTCGGATCGAATTAGTAATTCAGAGTACCCTTTATATACAAGTGGGAGCAACTGCTTTCTCTTGGAGAAAAGAAAATCCAAAAGTAAAACATGATCTCAGTTTATGGTAGATATAAACCAAAACAAAGCACGATGAAGAGGAATTACAGGAAGAAACAGAAGAACTACTGTCCGCAGCAGGACTGTAAGTTATACGTGTTGCCAGATGATATCGTAATGAATTGCTTGACCTTTGTCTCAAGGCTGGACCACGGATCCCTATATCTGGTCTCGAAGCTGCACCGCTCTCTAATGCTTTCCCCGGAGTTATACCAAGCCCGATCCCTAACTGGTCGTACCGAACGCTGCATCTATTTATGTTTAAGCATCCCTTCAGATCCGTTTGCACGCTGGTTCGCCTTCTACCCAAAAGCCCTAGATCATCCTAGTCGGCTGCTTCCGATCCGGCCACACTTGTATCAGCCTCCGGAAGCATCTTCCGTGGTGGCACATGGTTGGGGTATCTATGTGATTGGTGGGATGATTGGCAGGAAGCGATCGTCCAGGGTCTTTTTCCTGGATTGCCGATCTCATACATGGACCAATCTCCCCTCCATGGGGTTTGCTCGAGCTTCTGCTGCAGCTGGCGTGGTGGACGGGAAGATATACGTTTTTGGAGGTTGCGAGAAACCAAATTGGGTTGTAGAGGTTTTCGATCCAAAGACGCAGACTTGGGATGCCCTGTCGTTGAACCAGCCTCCTCCGCCAGATGATATGAACTCTTTAATGCACGAAATCGCAGTGATAGAGGAGAAGGACAAGACAAAGAAGATTTTCGGTTTGAATGAGAAAGGTAATGGACTGCTTTACATTCCGAGTCAAGGCATATGGAAAACAGGGAATTCAGATACCAACGAACTTAGAAAGGGTTGGCATGTGATAGACAATGTCATCTACTCTTGTGTAACCGGTGGCTGGATATTGTGGTGTGAGACAAGTGATTTGGAGTCAGCAGCGGGTGAGATGAAGTGGAGACAAGTTATGGGCTTGGATGATCTAAGGGGCACCCTTTGTGCCTCCAAACTGGTCAATTATGGTTTGGATTTGCCATCCCAACACCTTGACGGTACGTTTCCCGGTCACAAACTGAGCAACTCTGGTCCCAACATGTTAGTCTTCTGGGACTGTCCTGCTATTGGTGAATGGGAGGTTTGGTGTGCAGAGATCTCTTTACAAAGGCGCAAGGAAACTGGCGAGATTTGGGCAACTGTTGAGTGGTCAGAAGTTGTCACAACGATCAAATTTCCTTATTATCGGCGTCCTTGTCACAGTAAAATTTTATATTCTCTATCCTTCAATCTTTGAAATCTCTCTCTCAACTCTATATATTTTTTTGTTAGAAGTCTCCTCCTTTTTTCCAATAAAACATTCTGCACTTGTAATGGATTAAAAACTGTATTGTTGTTCCTGAAGCACAACATTTGTGTACTTGTTCATCTATTCTTATACCTTTCAGGTTGACTTTCTAAACGATCATCATCTTCAACAGTTGCCATTCATGTCCTCTTTTCTATTTTTTTAATTAGTGTAATATCAGTTGTGGTATATATAGCTTTGACAAATCTTTGGAAAAACATTGTTCTGTGCTGCAATTCTTAGTCTACGTTAGCTTCTTACAGCGTTCCTTGGTGCTGTAATAATGTGTAAAGAATCGATGATATTGAAGAAAATATCATAGCTGCCAAATATGAAAACGTTCCTGATGATTTGGACCAACCCTGTTTATTCCTCTCTTTTCATGTTAAACTAAAACTCAGCGTGTGAGAGTAATCTTTTATGATTATGGACATTTGACGATGGTTTTGGAGTGGCCTGAAACAACAAGGTACATACCATCCCACTTTCCTTGTCTTGCTCAGTTACATCTGTCTTTGTAAAGAAGCTAGTGAGTCTTATTATTTCACCAACTATTTCTTTTGCTCCACATCTTATCATCTATCTCTGCATATTTAAATTTTATCTGTTTTTTTTTTTTTTTTTTTTCTGACAGCTACTAGGCAATAACATACTCCAAACAGTACTGGACGAGTTTACTTGATCTTTTCTGTTAAATGCATAAGAAGAAAAGTCTCTATAAGAAGCTAGTGAGTTTTTTGTTGTTGTGTGTTCAACTTGAGTCGGAGCTGTTCTTAATGATTATCTATACTCCGTTTCAAGTTGAATAATAATTCTGGTTATTCCGATCAACTCTGCTTCTCTCCTCTTCGCTTATTATTATTATTCCGTTTAATCCTATATAAATTTTTGTTTGATTTTGCTGGACAAGCTCTGCTTTTTCATTGGGAGAGGAATCAATCTTCGCTTCCTTTGTCTCCTTGAAGATGAAGAACATAGATGATTGATGAAGCGATGATGAGTTAGCATGAATTCAGAATAGTCGGCAAAGTCTTGAAGGCGTTTTTCCAGAATTGTCGATAGCCCAGCGGTGGGACACGTGGCTATCATGCGTACATCGTTATCTTTTGCTAGGGTCATGTGGCAATGATATGGGCTTCAATTTTGGGCTGTATGTTTTATCTTGTAATATGATCGGTGGCTGAATTTACTTGTATGATGCCCATTGGGCTTCTTATTTCAATGAAATCATTGAAATGAATCAGTTGACAAAAGAAAAACCCCTCCCCCTCCCTCCCCTGGCACAAAAAGTTTAGACATTTTGAAAATTAGATTTTGGGAAGCTCCATTTTCTGAAAGCAAAGATTTTCTGAATTGTTAGATTTGAGTTTTCTGAATGGACGAAGAAGAGCTGACGGAGCAGGAGACTGCCTTGTACGATCGCCAGATTAGGGTTTGGGGCGCTAATGCTCAAAGAAGGTTACTTCTTTCTCATTCACGAATAAGTTTCTCTCAATTTCTCAAAAAGCTTGTTCCTTTCAGCCTTTATCATCTTTTGGCTCGCTTTTGTTGGAGTACCAAACTCGATTTTCAATTCGCATTTCCTAGCTACTACTAGTATAGAGTTTGGATTCTGCTTCTAGACTAGTAAAGTGGTAACTTCTGAGTTTCGTTATGTTTGGTCTGAGTTGAGACATTATCATCATAGTGTTGAGTTCATGTAGAGTATTAACTTGATATTTTCTTGGTACTACTGATAGATACATTACTCGTTTCATTCACATTTTGAATTTTTCTGAAGCTTATATTTTTGATACTAAACATTACATGTATTTACATTGCCACCTTTTTGATTTAGTGTGAGGAGGTTGATGTTTTTTTGCTTGCAGATTGACCAAATCTCATATCTTGGTTTCTGGAATAAAGGGGACCGTTGCTGAGGTAAGCTGTTAACTCTTTTATCACTTACTCGTGTAGATGTCATACTCTTTTGATTAGTTAGTATCTTACTACATTGTTTTTTTGGTTTTGGTTCCATTTTGTTGTGTAGTTTTGCAAAAACATTGTGCTGGCAGGAGTCGGTAGTGTGACGTTAATGGATGATCGCTTGGTGAACGAGGAGCCCTTGAACGCAAACTTCTTGATTCCTCCTGATGAAAATGCTTACAGAGGCAGAACAGTGGCTGAGATCTGTTGTGATTCGCTCAGGGGCTTTAACCCTATGGTCCTTGTTTCTGTAGTCAAAGGTTTTGCCTCTCTCCTTGAATCGTTTTAATTAACTTAATAGGCTATAATCATCCTTTCAAATCTTTCGGGTGAGTTGTCAACACTTGACACTGGATTTTTTGAGAAGTTTGATGTGATAGTTATTGGCTACGGTTCTCATGCCACCAAGGTATTGATAACAGCTTTTGTACAGCTCCCGTTTCATGCTTTTGGTTGCTCCGTACATATCTTTTTTTTTTTTTGCAGATGTCTGTCAATGAACAATGTCGGAAGTTATCGAAACGTGTGGCATTCTATACAGTCGACTGCAGAGACTCATGTGGTGAGATTTTTGTCGACCTTCAAGACTACAAATACACAAAGGTACTTACATGATTTGATGTTTCATTTCTTGTGTTCATTAGTTTGGTGTCTCAGTGATGTAAGACTGATACCAAAATGATATAAGACTCGGAGGGAGCCTTTGAAAGGTGGTGGAGATGGATCCTCAAGCTGGCTTTCACGCACTCTCTTGAGAACAAAGGATGGTTGAAGGTGATGGCACTTGACTAGATGGACCAAGTGGATCGGCCGGATGGACCATGGTGCGAGGGGACGCACCAAATCAGGTCTAATGACCTAAGGCAAGGCGTATCATGGTCCGGCAAGTGGGTTAAGGATATCAGAAGGCTGAAACTTAACCAAGGCAAGGAAGGTTCAAGCTTAAGGAAGCTGGACAAGGGTTTAGGCAGCTGGCCGGAGTGTGAATCAAGCTCGGGCAGCTGGAATGAAGTGTGAGAGAGCTCACAGTAGCTCACAGGAGTTCTGGTCAGCTCCAGTAGCTGGAATGTTAGCTCACTCAGCTGGTGACAGTGGTGGTCAGCTCATCTCAGCTTGGAGGAGTGTTAGGAGTTGGGATGGTGTGACCGGACCGTGAGCGGTTATGGTCCGGTGGGATGTGGTGCGGTCCGGATGGGACCAAGGGCGTTTGGTGGTACGGCCAGGCACTTGGCAATGCGCCAAAGGATGAAGTTCGATGTATGGGAGCAGTTGAGAGGCAGTTGAGGAGCGGTTGGACCGAAAGGATGCGGGGTTTACCGCATGTGTCCATTCGGCCATTCACTCGCGCCCATTCGCCCAAAAACGGTTACCCGTGCCTTTGTCTATAAATATAGACCTTGGGCATCGATATTTGTCATCAGACAATAGAAGGGAAACTCTGCCAAAATTACCAGAGAATCCAAGAGAGAAAGAGACCGGCGGTTTGCTTGTTTGGCCGTGTGAGTGCGCGGTGTGGATTGTTCTTGTCCGGCGACCAAGGAGGTGTTGTGGGAAGGAACCGTGTGAAGATGGAGACAAGAGGAACCGAGAAGGCTAGTGGGAAGGATCAGAACCCATCGTCGGCCACTCCTAAGGTTAGTGATGCTAACCACTTACCATCGCCGTGAACCGTGTGTCCGGATGGATGGTCCGTATGGACCAAGTGATGTTGGTTGCATCCGTTCTCCCTTCTCTTCCATTCTATCTCTTTTATAATTCATATTATTGTTATCTGTGGGTTTAAACTCACGATCAGACCCTCAGGGCATGGATTGGTCAGTATAAACTCTCCATGGCCTTGGTTGGGCATGTAAGGTTGGATCTCTAACTTCCGGTTGAGGTTTGGGGATTCTGACTTCATATATCTCTTAATTGGGATTTATCATGAATTATCATGGTGAAAGGATGAATTTATATCATCGATTTAGAGGTGGTAAGTTGTGACCATGGTGGCGGGTCTAGGGTGAGATCGGCATGATCCGGACCTGTCCTGTGGGTTCTGACTTGACCATTCTCTTAGTGGTGAATTATCATGATTTATCATGGTGTTTGTATAATTTTTAGGGACCGATCCGAGTGGATCAAGGTTTGGGACAGAAACTAGTTCTAAGGGACTTAACCATGCATTGTTAGACTTGTTGCTAGGTTATCGGTTTGATTGTGTATTTGATGAAATTTATATGAATGCAGGATCTGGTCAGGATCGTGGGAAAGCCAAGGAGCTGTGAAGACTCAAGCCAAGGATGGATGTGTGATGTGTGTTTAGATAGCATTGAACTTATCATAGCCTATTGTGCAAACTGATTGATATTACTACATTGTATGGATCACATGGTTTATATTAATAAAGATGAATGTTTACTTAGCTTCCGCATTGCTTGTTAAATGTATATGAACCTCAGATCACTTGGAAATGACTTAGAAAAATATGGACATAAACCGGCCAATTACACATAGATGATTAGGTTAAGGCCGCGGATCAGTTGGGTCTTAGGATCCAGGTTCAGGTCTTACAAGTTGGTATCAGAGCATGCTTGATTCTAGGACTTGGGGGTTATGGTTTGATCATCACACATCCGGCTGGAGTCTCACAGTATAGGGCTTGATTTATTTTTGGTATTAGGAACTGTTTTTGATGGATCATTGGTTAAGTGTTACTAACCTTGATCTTGTGTGTTGTTTTTGATGCTCCTAAGGGTGGTAAGAGTCGGAGCAAGTCCAAGAGGACTAAGGATGGAGCTGGAGCATCTGGCCCAGGTGGCGCGGATGGAACCAATCCAAGTGTGGTGCTGCCCAATCCAAGTCTTGGCGTGGACAGTGCAACTGGATTGCCTTTGGCTCGGATCATTCCGACTGAGGTTCAGGGAGGTCTAGTGGAACAGCAGCAAAAGGCGGCTGAAGAGACTAGGCAGCAGCTGGAGCAAGCTGAACTAGCTAGACAGCTGCAAGAGCAAGCTGAGGAAGCTGCAAGGCAGCTACAAGATGACATGGAGGCTGAGGGAGAGTCCTCACATGCTGGTGATCAGGGCGGCCGAGGCATTGGTGCAGCCAATGGTGGAGCTAACCAAGGAAACCAGCTGGTGGAACCTACCATGAAAGAGGTGCTTGATGCAATCAGGCTCATGGGTAGTCAGATGCTGGCTATGACCCAAGTAATCACTCCATTGGTGAATTCATCCGTGGGGCAAGCTCCACAAGTTCAGGTGGTGGTACCAGGAGCTGCTGGACAAGTTGCACCAGTTGATGAGGTGATTGAACTTGATCCGCCAGCTAGAAGATCTGGTAAGGTGGATTACCTGAAGGTGCTAGAGCACATATCTCGCCTAGGGACAAAGCATTTTGCTGGAAGTGCTGACCCTATGGAGGCGGATGAATGGAGGGACAGGCTGGCCCGGAACTTCAAGTCTACAAGGTGCCCTGAGGAGTACCAGAGAGACATAGCAGTGCACTTCCTGGAGGGAGATGCACACAACTGGTGGCTGTCTGTGGACAAGCGCACCAATGGATCTATTGAGAAGTTCTCTGACTTTGAGGTTGAGTTCAACCACAAGTATTTCCCAGCTGAAGCATGGGATCGTTTGGAGGCCAAGTTCTTGGATTTGACCCAAGGGCGTAGGTCAGTCAGGGAGTATGAAGAGGAGTTCAACCGGCTCAGGAAGTATGTGGGTAAGGAGTTGGAGGATGAGAAAGTTCAGGTCCGCAGGTTCATAAGAGGCCTTAGGGTCGAGCTCCGGACCTACTGCTCAGTCCGTACCTTCCGTACTGTCTCGGAGTTGGTGGAGCGTATGGCAATGCTGGAGACTAACCTTGCTGAAGAGGCCAGACTCAAGAGTAGGAGTCAGGCAAGTGGTACTGGTCATGCTGGTGACCGGAAAAGGAAGAGAGATTCAAGTGATGAGGGTAAGACCTCAGGTGGAAGGCCGGAGTGCCAAAAGTGTGGAAGACGCCATGGTGGTGAGTGCTGGAGAGCCATGGGAGCTTGCACAAGGTGTGGCAAGATGGATCACTCCGTCCGGGACTGTCCTGGACCGGATCAGAGTCGTGGTCAAGCGGCTGGTGGTGACTCTAGGACTTGTTTCCAGTGTGGGAAGGCCGGACACTTCCGAAAGGACTGTCCTAAGCTTCAGGCTGGATCAGGCAGGATGAGGTCTGAGGTTAGCAAGCCGGAACCAAGCCGTGGCCAGACTTCTGCACCAAGGGTCTATGAGTTGTCTAAGGACACTGATGAGGCCAAGCCTTTCATGGCGATCACTGGTAATGATCTGATCTTATTCCTTTTAAATTTTTAGAAATGCATGGTATGGAACCTAGAATGGATTAGATGCTTAGATTGGGTTTCCTGTAGGGACCCTAAGTATTGGTGGTGTGGAAACACATGTACTTTTCGACACTGGAGCTACACATAGTTTTGTGAGTCCATGTTTGGTCGGAAAGGGTTTGTTCCAGATTGGGACAGGGGATGATCCTGGCCTAGTGAGTGCGGCTGGAGGCCAATTGATGCCCTCATTAGGACGAGTGAAGGATATCCCAGTGGTGATCCAGGACAGGGTAATGCCTGTGGATCTTGTTGTGGTCCAACTCAAGAATCATGAGGTGATCTTGGGTATGGACTGGCTTGGAAAGAATCGGGCCACCTTAGACTGTCACCGGGGAAGGGTGCTGTTTGAGAGTGGGTGTGGACCCCCGATCAGGTTCCAAGGTATTCGTCCAACCTCTGGATGCTTAGTGGTATCAGCGGTCCAAGCGGAAAGGATGCTTGAGCGGGGTTGTGAGGCTTATATTGCCACAATCACCACTAAGGAGGTTGTTGGGGGTGGTAACCCGGACGGGATTCCGCTGGTCAGTGAGTTTGAGGATGTGTTTAGGTCCCCACAGGGCATTCCCCCTGATAGGTCGGACCCATTCATAATAGAACTGGAACCAGGGACGGCCCCAATGTCAAAAAGTCCCTACCGCATGGCTCCTGCCGAGATGGCCGAGCTAAAGAAACAACTAGAGGAGTTGTTGGATAAGGGTTTTATACGCCCTAGTGTGTCGCCTTGGGGAGCACCAGTCCTCTTTGTGAAGAAGAAGGATGGTAGCTTTAGGCTGTGTATTGACTATCGAGGGCTCAATAGGGTTACTGTCAAGAACAAGTACCCATTGCCTCGGATAGATGAGCTGTTGGATCAGCTTAAGGGAGCAAAGTGGTTCTCCAAGATTGACTTGGCTTCAGGGTATCATCAGATCCCAATTGAACCAAGTGATATAAAGAAGACCGCGTTCAGAACCAGGTATGGGCACTATGAGTTTGTGGTTATGCCATTTGGTCTGACCAATGCACCAGCAGCATTCATGAAGATGATGAATGGTACCTTCCGAGACTTCTTGGATGAATTTGTAATCATCTTTATAGATGACATACTTGTATACTCCAAGAGCAAGGAGGATCATGAGAGGCATCTCCGGGCTGTGCTGGGAAGGTTGAGAGAGCAGCAGCTCTTTGCTAAGTTAAGCAAGTGTAGCTTCTGGCAAAAGAGCATTGGCTTCCTTGGACACATTGTGTCAAGTGAAGGTGTGTCTGTTGATCCGGAGAAGGTAGTGGCCATAAAGGCATGGCCTCAGCCTAAGAATGCCACAGAAGTCAGAAGCTTCTTAGGGCTGGCCGGCTACTACAGGAAGTTTGTGAAGGGCTTTGCTAGCTTGGCACAGCCTATGACTCAGTTGACAGGAAAGGATGTTAAGTTTGTATGGTCAGTGGAGTGTGAGAGAAGTTTCTCTGCACTTAAGGACATGCTTACTAGTGCACCAGTCCTTGTCCTGCCTGAGGAGGACCAACCCTATGTGGTGTACACAGACGCCTCCATTACTGGACTAGGATGTGTACTGACCCAACATGGGAAGGTCATTGCATATGCATCAAGGCAATTGAGGAAGCATGAGGGTAATTACCCCACACATGATCTAGAGATGGCAGCTGTGGTGTTTGCTTTGAAGATTTGGAGATCATATCTCTATGGTGCTAAGGTTCAGATACTTACAGACCATAAGAGTCTGAAGTATATCTTTACTCAGCCTGAGCTGAACCTAAGGCAAAGGAGGTGGATGGAGTTTGTGGCAGATTATGATCTGGACATAACTTACTATCCAGGGAAGGCCAACTTAGTGGCTGACGCCTTGAGCCGGAGAAGGGCTGAGGTTTCAGCTGAGAAGGAGGCTGACATATTGGAAGGGATGGTCCGGTCACTTAACCTCAACACCCTGGCTAGTGCTGATGAGCCATTGGGGTTGGAGGCAGTGGACCAGGCCGATCTCCTTACCAGGATTTGTGCAGCTCAGAAGCTGGATGAGAACCTTCAAAAGGTTGCTCTCAATGACAAGACTGAGTACCAAACCACAAGCAATGGTACCATCTTGGTCAATGGAAGGATAAGCGTTCCTAACGATAGGGAACTCAAGGAGGAGATCATGAGGCAAGCTCATAGGTCTAAGTTCTCAGTACATCCTGGACTGAACAAGATGTACAGAGATCTGAAGAGGTATTACCATTGGGTGCGCATGAAGACTGATGTGGCCGAGTGGGTGGCAAAGTGTCCCATTTGCCAATTGGTCAAGGCGGAGCACCAAGTGCCCAGTGGACTACTCCAGAGCCTACCCATTCCGGAATGGAAGTGGGATCACATCACCATGGATTTTGTGACTGGTTTTCCTACGACCAGGAACAAGAAGGATGCTGTTTGGGTAGTGGTCGATAGGCTAACCAAGTCGGCTCACTTCTTGGCAATCAAGAAGGGGGATGGTGTGGATGAGATTGTGCAGATTTACATCAATGAAATAGTGAGGTTTCATGGTGTACCTGCAAGCATTGTGTCGGATAGAGATCCGAGGTTCACATCTTACTTTTGGCAAGCTTTCCAAAAGGCATTGGGCACAAGAGTACACATGAGTACAGCCTACCATCCTCAGACTGATGGACAGTCAGAGAGGACGATCCAGACGTTGGAGGACATGCTAAGGGCATGTGTTTTGGATTGGGGAGAGACCTGGGAGAAGCACTTGCCTTTGGTAGAGTTTGCTTACAACAATAGCTTCCATACAAGCATTGGTATGTCACCATATGAGGCTTTGTATGGGCGGCCATGCAGGACACCATTATGCTGGACCCAAGTGGGGGAGCGTAGCATGATTGGCCCTGAGATTGTGGAGGAGACCACAGAGAAGATCAAGTTTGTGAAGGAGAAGATGAAGGAGGCTCAGGATAGACAAAAGAGCTATGCGGACAAGAGGAGGAAACATCTTGAGTTCGAGGTGGGAGACCTAGTGTATCTCAAGATGATTACCTTCAGAGGCAGGACCAGGGTTTCTGGAAGAAGGAAACTGGATCCTAGATACTTGGGTCCATTCAGGATCATGGAGAGAGTGGGCGCAGTGGCATACAAGTTGGATTTGCCATCAGCAATGGATGCATACCACAATGTGTTCCATGTGTCCCAACTGAGGAAGTGTCTATCTGAGCATGATGTGGTGTTGCCTGAGATTCCCAAAGATCTTGGTAAGAACCTGACCTTAGAGACAAGGCCGGTTCGAATCATAGATAGGGCAGAGAAGGCAACAAGGAAGAAGACAGTACCTATGATCAAGGTAGTGTGGGAGAGTAATGGCAAGGACATTATCACTTGGGAAACCGAGGCAAGAATGAAGGCCGAGTACCCTGAGTGGTATGATCAGTATGTAAGTGAGGATGCACCTGGTTTGGATTCGAGGACGAATCCCTATCAAGTGGGGGAGACTTGTCATGTCCCCGATCCTAGATAGGATCGGCCGGATGGACCATGGTGCGAGGGGACGCACCAAATCAGGTCTAATGACCTAAGGCAAGGCGTATCATGGTCCGGCAAGTGGGTTAAGGATATCAGAAGGCTGAAACTTAACCAAGGCAAGGAAGGTTCAAGCTTAAGGAAGCTGGACAAGGGTTTAGGCAGCTGGCCGGAGTGTGAATCAAGCTCGGGCAGCTGGAATGAAGTGTGAGAGAGCTCACAGTAGCTCACAGGAGTTCTGGTCAGCTCCAGTAGCTGGAATGTTAGCTCACTCAGCTGGTGACAGTGGTGGTCAGCTCATCTCAGCTTGGAGGAGTGTTAGGAGTTGGGATGGTGTGACCGGACCGTGAGCGGTTATGGTCCGGTGGGATGTGGTGCGGTCCGGATGGGACCAAGGGCGTTTGGTGGTACGGCCAGGCACTTGGCAATGCGCCAAAGGATGAAGTTCGATGTATGGGAGCAGTTGAGAGGCAGTTGAGGAGCGGTTGGACCGAAAGGATGCGGGGTTTACCGCATGTGTCCATTCGGCCATTCACTCGCGCCCATTCGCCCAAAAACGGTTACCCGTGCCTTTGTCTATAAATATAGACCTTGGGCATCGATATTTGTCATCAGACAATAGAAGGGAAACTCTGCCAAAATTACCAGAGAATCCAAGAGAGAAAGAGACCGGCGGTTTGCTTGTTTGGCCGTGTGAGTGCGCGGTGTGGATTGTTCTTGTCCGGCGACCAAGGAGGTGTTGTGGGAAGGAACCGTGTGAAGATGGAGACAAGAGGAACCGAGAAGGCTAGTGGGAAGGATCAGAACCCATCGTCGGCCACTCCTAAGGTTAGTGATGCTAACCACTTACCATCGCCGTGAACCGTGTGTCCGGATGGATGGTCCGTATGGACCAAGTGATGTTGGTTGCATCCGTTCTCCCTTCTCTTCCATTCTATCTCTTTTATAATTCATATTATTGTTATCTGTGGGTTTAAACTCACGATCAGACCCTCAGGGCATGGATTGGTCAGTATAAACTCTCCATGGCCTTGGTTGGGCATGTAAGGTTGGATCTCTAACTTCCGGTTGAGGTTTGGGGATTCTGACTTCATATATCTCTTAATTGGGATTTATCATGAATTATCATGGTGAAAGGATGAATTTATATCATCGATTTAGAGGTGGTAAGTTGTGACCATGGTGGCGGGTCTAGGGTGAGATCGGCATGATCCGGACCTGTCCTGTGGGTTCTGACTTGACCATTCTCTTAGTGGTGAATTATCATGATTTATCATGGTGTTTGTATAATTTTTAGGGACCGATCCGAGTGGATCAAGGTTTGGGACAGAAACTAGTTCTAAGGGACTTAACCATGCATTGTTAGACTTGTTGCTAGGTTATCGGTTTGATTGTGTATTTGATGAAATTTATATGAATGCAGGATCTGGTCAGGATCGTGGGAAAGCCAAGGAGCTGTGAAGACTCAAGCCAAGGATGGATGTGTGATGTGTGTTTAGATAGCATTGAACTTATCATAGCCTATTGTGCAAACTGATTGATATTACTACATTGTATGGATCACATGGTTTATATTAATAAAGATGAATGTTTACTTAGCTTCCGCATTGCTTGTTAAATGTATATGAACCTCAGATCACTTGGAAATGACTTAGAAAAATATGGACATAAACCGGCCAATTACACATAGATGATTAGGTTAAGGCCGCGGATCAGTTGGGTCTTAGGATCCAGGTTCAGGTCTTACAAGT
>NC_079518.1:8382836-8431671 GCF_000801105.2 Raphanus sativus | reverse complement strand
GATCAAATAACATATAATAAACTACCTATTTAAATATAAATAATTTTATACATAAATTATATTCATTAGAGTAAGCACATAAATCAAACAAATACCTTTTGTTAATTTATAATCATGTTTTACTTTTAGGTAAATAAATCAAAACAATAATTTTATTTATTTATATGTTATATAATTAAACTTTAGTGATATTTACATAGATAATATATATAGTATACTTTAATATGAATATATATTATTGACACTTCCTACTCATATGATTTTTTGACATTTGTATATTTCTGTAAAACAAAATTTAAACCGTTAATCACTAAACTTCTAATATGAGATTTTTTTTATACAAATTTTAAAATTAAATATTAAGACCTCAATAATTTTTCACTGCAAATACTGAAATTAACATATTTATATATTTTATATATTATATAATTTAATTTAAATGATATAATATATATATATATATCTATTAACGAGACTTCATATTCATACGATGTGTTATCAATTGTATCTTGTTCGAACAAAAAAGTTAAACCATTGGTCACAAAATTTTTAATATGAGACTTTTACCATTTTTAGTAATTTATAGTCGTTTAAAAAATTCAAAATATAGCATATAAGAAAAAAATAAATTTTATTATTATATGCTTAATATGGTCATTTAACTTTTTTAATAATATAAATTTAACAAAAAAGAGATGATTACAAAAATTGTTATCAAACATGTATTGTTCGTAATTATTAATTATCATATATATGTTAAGCATATTAGGTAATTTCATAGCTTTTATTTAAGAAAAGAAAGAATACTCTTTTATACACTAATAATCAATTTGATAGTTAGTTTGATAAAAAACTATAATGTATATTTATATGAACCAAATTATTTTTCTAAACATTTTAAAAATCATCATATTGATATTGATGACATGTGGATACGAAGACATGTTGTAGTGCTCCATGATTAATGAATATGGGATATTGTTAATCTATTATGGGAAATCAAACTACTCAATATTTCTTTTGTATTGTATTGCACTTGATTAGTTTAATATTTGAATATTAATTAAGATTACAAATAATAAAAAACTATTACAACTTTAATACTTTAAAGAACTTTAGTTTATTTTATATTAATATTTATTAGTATAATTGTGTAATATATACTATTTACTGTTTATTTTTTAGGAATCAAATTTTATTATTTAGAAGAAAATATTTTTCGTCAATCAACTATTATTTTTCACTGTTTTTATTTCTAAATCGTATTTATTCCGCACAAAGCAAAATCACTGTTGAAATGTCATGTACTTTAATTTAGTTTTTTTATAATTATCAAAAAATCTAAAATATCAAATAATTAAAATTTTAATATCTCGTTCAACTTTTTCTTTTCATAATTCTCCCAGCGAAAACATTTTTCTAGAAAAAAAAGAAGAAAATAATATATTTATTTGGTGCCCAGAAAAAAACGGAAAGTATTTATTAACTCTCCCATTTTTTTCCATATTTGTCTTCTCTCTATTACCCTTAACTATTATATTATTATCTCAAAAAGTGGTCATACCCTTCTTTCCACATACATTCCCTCATCAATTGGACAACCTAACAGGCTACCCCACACCCAATCTACATATCTCCTTCCGACAGTTGTCTTTCTTGTCCCATTTTCCCCATCTTGTTCCTTTTTCCCCAACCACCTTTGAAAACTTTCTCCTCTTCTTAGCTCCATTTGCGATTTTGAAGAGCTTTTTGAGGGAAATTTGTACGTTTTTCACGAAATTTTCATATTAATATACTACTTATGTTCAATGTATTATATGTAACGAAAAATATGAATGTATTGCTGTAAAATTCGTGAGAGTTTTCAAAGAAAAAATGAAAATAATGTTTGAGAAAAGATTATGTGTTTTTCTCTATTTTAACACGGTTTTGAAAAGAAAAAACATGAAAATTGTGTTAGACAATAATCTGGGTTGTATAACACGTTATTAGTTGATTAAAAAGACTTAAACCAGTGAAAACTAAAGTTTTAAGTAAAAATGGAAGTTTTAGGTATATTGTTATGAAAAAGGATGTTTAAGGGCGATTTTGTATACTTCTTCTTATTTCCACTGTTTTAAAGCAAAATAATGCATTGCAATAGTGGTAGACGATATTGTGGGTTGTGTAACACCCTTTTGGTCAGTTAAAAATGTTAAATCGACAAAAGCAAAAAATTATAAAAACTACTCGAACTACTGGTATTACTAAAGTGAAAGGTGTATTACTTGTATTACTGGATCGACTATGTACCAAAGATCTTGGACAACTTAGATTCTTAATGGTTAACTAATCATAATTTTATTTTTTCAGGGAATTATATGGCTTCTCCTATTACAATCATATGTTTTGACTATGGAGGAAGTTACATCAAGGATGGGGCTGAGATAAAGTGGATCTCGGGAAAAGATCAAATTCACACTCAAGTGATGAAAACATTTGTGGAAGAGGTTACATATTCTGAATCGGTCGAGTATATATGCAGAAAGATTAAGGCAAATGGAGATGGGATGGTGAAGATTAGTTATTTTCCATTGGTATTGTATTCAAACAAGTCATCATATATTTGGTGTGATGAAAACGTTTTGGGTTATCTCATGCAAGTAAATCATGATAAATGTAGAAGTGTTTTACATGTGGAGATCAGCAGTGACATGGATGATACATATGGTGGTCTGCCGCTTTCATGAGATGATGAAACTGATGAAAGCTATGTTGGTCTTTCTGATGGAGAGGATACTGATACCGAGGAAGATAAGACTGATGAAGATGAGACCGAGGAAGATGGAGATGAGCAAGATGGAACATATCAGGATCATGAGATGGATGGCATGGTCACGCTTTACACAGATGAACAACACGAAGACTTTGAGATGCATGAGAATTTAGAGCATGGGTACGAAGGAACAGAAGTCGGAATGGAAGTTGAAGCTGCAAGAGCGGGAGTTGAAGCCACAACAGTAGTAGAATAAGAATGGGATGATGGTCTCGATTTGGTTAAGGGTCAAGAATTCAGAACTAAGACAGCCATGCAAGTTCTAGTTCAGAGAGGTGCGCATAAGAATGGTTTTGAGTATGACACAATTAAGTCTGATACTGGGAGATTTGTGGCAAGATGTCGAGGAGCCAAATAAGGTTGCAAGTGGTATTTGCGTGTAACAAAGCTTAAGAATTCAGATCTTTAGACGGTTAGAACTTACATCAAGTCTCATACATGCTCAGTGGTAACTACAAGTACCCTTAGAAATAGAAGGAGAGGCATACCACATGTTGTTGCATCTGTTTTGGGTGAAGAATATCCCGGTAGATATGACATACCAACACCAGCTAATCTGAACAGTATGGTTATACACAAGGTTGGTGTTGATGTATCATATGCCACAGCATGGAGAGGAAAAAGGATGGATGGTAATGAAGTGCGAGGTACTCCGGAAGAGAGTTTTCTTTGATAAACTCCTATATCCACATGCTTAAGTTGAAGAATCCTAACTCGGTAAGTTATGTTGAAGTGGATGCGGCGAAAAGATTTAAGTATCTAGTAATACCTAGTAGTACAAATGTGTTTTCTTAAGTCAGAGATTGCCTTGTACTTAATTGGGCCAAACCTGTTCCAAGACAATCATACAACACAAATCCTGCATAAGAAATATCATTCAAGTTTTACAGACCAACATAAGAAATATCATTCTACACAAGTTCACAACAAAAGCCGAGATAAATATTAAACATCCAAAATATTTTAAACACCTAAAGTCTTCTAATCCTTGGTTTTGGGATTCTTCTTGCCGCCCTTCAATCTCATCGGTATTAGCTTCAGTGAAAGGAGTGAAAACCCACTGTGATCGTGCACGTGTCCGCTTTGTCATAGGTCGTGTTGTGAACTTCTTTGGTTCATCAGCTTTTCTCGATCTATGCTTCCTCACCGCCATTGCCTTAGGCCTATGCTTCACCCCAGTACGAGCAGGAGCTCCCTCAGTTCCATCTGTCTCCACAGCAGAAATTGCATCCTTGCTCTTGCAAACTGTAAGAATCCACCCTTGCTTCTCTTCCTCTGTGTATTTGTTTTGCTCTTCCTCCTCAGCCTCTTCCTCATCAACATTCTCAGCCTCTTCCTCAGCCACATTCTCAGCCTCTTCTGCTTTTTTCTCTTCTTCCACAACTTTCTCATGTTCTGCCTCCGCAATTTTCGCAGCTACCCACTTCTCAGGTGTTGTAGTTTCTGGTTTCCATGCAGCATTGGCCTTAATCCTACCACGTGGTGGTGTAGGAGTATCCTTGGGTTCTTTCTCAGCCCCTTTTTCTCCAACCCGAGCCTCGGTTTCAACCTCAACTCGAGCCTCGGTTTCAACATCAACCTGAGCCTCGGTTTCAACATCAACCCTAGCCTCGGTTTCAACATCAACCTGAGCCTC
This sequence comes from Raphanus sativus, assembly GCF_000801105.2. Taxonomy (NCBI): domain Eukaryota; kingdom Viridiplantae; phylum Streptophyta; class Magnoliopsida; order Brassicales; family Brassicaceae; genus Raphanus; species Raphanus sativus. Next base: position 8,427,220 of record NC_079518.1, on the reverse strand, counting down.
TGTTTCAACCTCAACCTCGGTCTCAGATTCTTTCTCAGCCCCTTTTTCTCCAACTTCAGCCTCAACCCAAGCCTCGGTTTCAACCTCAACCCGAGCCTCTGTTTCAACTTCAACCTCGGTCTCAGATTCCTTCTCAGCCCCTTTTTCTCCAGCTTCGGTTTCAACCTCTACTTCACCCTCTTTTTCAGCCTCTTCATCCTCTTTATCTTCAGCTTGAGTCTCGGTTTTAACCTCTTCTTCAACCTCTTTCCGAACCTCTTCTTTGTGACCTTCTGCTTCTTTCTCAGGTATTTCTGACCTTTCTTCATAACGCCCACTATTCCAGTCAAAATCCATGGTTTGATACTCAAAACCATCATCGTTCTCCTTCCTCTTCATTTCTTTCTCAATGCCATCAATTCTCTCCTCCAATGTCTTCTACTTCCTGGCCTTCAGGTTTAAACGGTCTTGCGTCCGCTCAATGCCCTGAAGCCTCTTCTCCATTGCTTTCATCCTCTTAGACATTCTTTTACAATAACATGGCTCTTTTCCACCACACCAAGCCTCTTGTCCTTGTCTCTACCTTCACAATCACTTCACTCAAAAAAGCCATCAACCTCTCTTCAACCCCTTTCAGAACGTCCTCCAAACCATGATCAGAGGAGGATGCTTCTTCATTCACTTTCCTTTTTCCTTTGTCTTTTTTTCTTAGGAAACTCCCTTGCAGCCACATCTAACTCATAGAGTCCTTGCCAAAAGATAGGTTTCTCCTTAACAGGCAGCCATGTGCTCCACAAGTTACTCACGCCTTCTTCATTTTCTTAGTCTGGCTCCTCCTCCAATATACGTGCCATGAGAAGTTCCTCATCAACAGTTGGAACCAAAACAATATTAATGACCTGAAAAAATACCAAAACAATATCACACACATATTTTTAACTCAAAACACTATTTATTCCACTCACTTAATAAAAAAATAATATTCAACTCATACCGGTAGTTTTCCAAGCATGTCATATAAATCCTTGAGTGGATAACCTTTCATGCTGTTACTTTGGAACCGCTTCTTGCACATCCTCGGGCACTTGCTGAAACAACCAGCTACACGTTCTCTGAATCGTGCATTCAGAGCTGGAATACACTAAAATGCCAGGATCTGAATGTCAAAACAAAGGAGTCAGAGCTGATTCACAAAACAAAAACAATTATATAAGGATGTAAGATTTACCTCCAAAGGAACTATGAACCGGGGAAAGTTGACATTCTTCTTAGGTTTCCCTTTGAGTTGCTTCATCACGTGATTATGGACCTGATCGCATCATCGAACGTCAAGCGACCCCAAGGAAAGGTTTTACAAATTTCCACATCCTTGACGACTCTTAAAATGAAAGAGTCGAGTGGGGCATTGTACCTTGCCTTCGTTCTGATAATCGTGCCTAGGAAGTAGAGCACCGCCATCCTGAGTCGATCCCCACACGCAGTCATACTCAGCAATAGGGGTGGGCATTCGGGTACCCACTCGGGTTCGGTCCGGGTCTATTCGGGTTTCGGGTTTTCGGGGTCAAAAATTTCAGCCCCATTCGGGTATTTATAAATTTTGGTTCGGGGTCGGTTCGGATCCTTGCGGGTTCGGTTGGGATTCGGATAACCCATTTAAATTATTTTAAAATTTTAAAAATTCATTATATGCTTTAAACTTCACAAAAAGGTATAAGCAAAATAATATATTACATATAAATTTGAATAACTTGTGTCAAAATACCAAAACTTAACATATAAATTGGTTTGATTTGAATATTTGGATAGAGAATCAATAAATATTTTTGGTGTTTTGAGTATATTTTAACTATTTAAACATGTACTTTTGACTATTTGTATATATTTTCAAGTATTCTTAAAAGTATCATGTATACTTTGATGATTTTTAATATACATTAAATCTAAAAATATAAGTATATTAATTATTTCGGATACACTCGGGTACCCAAAATATTCCGGTTCGGATCGGGTTCGGTTTCGGTTCTTTAAATACCAAAAATTTGAACTCGTTCGGATATTTAAACAATTTCGGTTAGGGTTTGGTACTACTTTTTCGGGTCGGATTCGGTTCGGTTCTTCGGGTTCGGTTTTTTTGCCCAGCCCTACAGCAACTTCTCTTTCACAGATTCCATTGTTATCTCCTTTTGCGAGCCAAAATGCCTATCTACAAAAGCAAAGCTCCTCAACTTCTTATAATTATCCGGGTAGTCACGACAGTCCAAGCCCGAGATGAGTGCATGCTCTCTCATTGAATACCGGATGGGCATGCCATTAACCGCAAACCAAGCTGTGTCCTCTCCCTCATGTAAGGGAATCGTGCGCAGTAGTAGAGACCACATACCCAGCAGCCTGAAGTTTGGTTCATCCGACATGTAGAAAATGTGGCAAAACTGAGGGTGGTTTTTGAACCACTCCAACTCGGGCGACTCCAACTCGGGCGTAAGCTTCTTCAAGAGGTCCACCGTTCCGGTCACAAAGCACTTGCTTTGTATCTTACACAACGTGGTGAATTCCGTGTTCTTGAAGTATAGCTCATCAGGTGGCAATGGTTGGCATTCCTGCAAACCACAATAATATATTAGCACCTTATTTATTAATCTGTTCTAGTAAAACTAGTAATACTAGTAATGCACCAACAATACTAAAACCAAAGAAATGTTTTTGAGAATGCATACCAGAGATGTTGCAGAATGATGATCAGTCTGAGTCTCATTCTCGTCTGAAAGCCCATCTGCTACTGGAGCAGGGTTGTGTTCGACAACCTTTTCTCTTGTGAAATTTTGTTTTCTTAGTCTGCCTTTTCCCTTCCCGCTTACTACGGCATGTCATTATCTTAATCTCCTGAATATACATAAACAACAAATATTTAATAACAACTAGGGGTAGGCACTTTACCCGATATCCGAAGTGGCACCCGAACCCGACCCGAAAAACTCGAACCGAAATCCGAACCGAAATGGCAAAATATCTGAACGGGTATTAAGTTAGGAGATATTGATTATCCAAACCCGAACGGGTAATACCCGAACCCGAATGAATATCCGAAGATAACCGAACATATGTATACTTACCCTTATATTTCTAGTTTACATCTCTCATTTTATTTAAAATATTTATATTGATGTTACACATACTTTAAAATCATATAGTGTATATATATATATATATTATGGAGAAAATAATTTGATATTCATTTAAAATGCATGTCAAACTTTTGTTTCATGTACAACAAAAGTTACATCCAAAATTTAAAAACAATAGTCAAATTAATATTTTTATTTTTGAAATGTTATCTCCAAATCTATTAATCATTGAATCTATAAAAAGTAAAAAAATCAGTTAAGGGAAATCTATATTTTTAAATACAAGAAACTTAAAAAATGAAAAATTTATTTTATTTCTTTAAAATCTAAATATCCGAACCCGATCCGAAATAACCGAATCCGAAGTAAAAATATCCGCACCCGACCTGAAGTACAGAAATATCCGAACGGGTTTTATATCCCTATACCGAAATACCCAAAAATCCGAAACACCCGACCCGAACCCGAACGGATATCCGAACGCCCACCCCTAATAACAACAGAAGCTAACAAACCCATTCAATATCCACAAAACAAATCTCATAACAAAACTTTCGATCTCCATAACTTCAATAGACAAAGATAAAATAACTTTTACCATTTTCAATAGACAAAGAACAAACGATTTTACCATTTTCAATAAACAAAGATAAAACAATTTTTACCATAATCTCATAACCATTCTCCTCATTAACAATTTTTACTACTATGTTTTCAATTAAATTACACAGAGAAAACAATTTTTACCAATACCAAATCGATTCAACAAAAGAATAACTTTAAAGAATCTGATTCAAAATTAAAATTTCTTTATTTCTTTAAGCCAAACAAGCACACAATATATATTCCAAAGAAACTCACATCAAAACCATTAGAATCTATGAAAAATAAATGAAAAAGACGTTACATTTTACACGCCGACAATGGTCCTCGAAGCAGAACAAGAGGATGAAAGGAAGCTGACGCCGGTGGATTTGATGATGGACAGGAGAATACGCGGTGGATTTCAGTGGGTTTCGGTGGATTTCGGTCGATTTCGTCGCTGCCTCGAGTTCGTCGGGTTCTAGGGTTTCGATTGATTGATTTTCAATTTGGGGGAAATGAGAAACACTTAGGAGAGAAACAAAGGGTTTGGTTCTGTATGGGAGAGAGACACGGGGAGAAACATAGGGTTTGGGAGAGAGACACGCGGGTCACGCCCACGGATCCAGATCATGTGAATCGGGTCAAATTTAAAAGAGGTTGGATCTGTAAATATTATATTTTATTAAGGGCAGTTTCATCTTTTACCATGTTTTCGATTAAAATATGATTAAAAGTATAATTTTTTTTATCGGTGAGGCAAGAGAGAATAGACATTGGAGTGTCTAGGGCAATAAAAAATAGAGCAAATTAGCTCAATATCCTAAAATAAGTGGGATACCATAGAATGGGGAAAAAATGGTAAAGATAGGGGGAAAAAAATTTGGGAGATATTGTGTGTGGAATACAAATAGAGTGGATTTTGTGTGCATGTAGTGCAAATACTCTAAAAAAGTAAAGGTCAAGAAAATACACATTTATTTATATAAATAAATCATCCTAACGGAGGGCACAATGGTCTTTGACCATTTCAGGATTGCGGAAACCCTAATAATGAGGTATATATAAAACTCGGCGAAAACACAAAAGCAGACTTCTCTTCGTGTGTTTAGAGCATTGCAGAGATCATCACTGCTTGAAGGCGGCGGCTTCTTCTTCTTCTCACGCATCTCATCTCCGCTAATCAAAATGGTAATTCCATTTTTCTCTTCTAAAACCTTTAGTTTCTCGGTCTCCGAAATGAAACCCTGATTTTCAGATTCATCTCTTCCTGATGTGGAGTGTGTTTGTTTGTTATGGTGTGTAGTCTCTGGTCGCGAACGAGGAGTTTCAGCACATTCTCCGTGTGCTTAACACAAATGTCGATGGAAAGCAGAAGATCATGTTCGCCCTTACCTCAATCAAGGGTATTGGCAGGCGTTTGGCTAACATCGTCTGCAAGAAAGCTGATGTCGACATGAACAAGAGGTTTGCTTTCTCTCTCTTTCTCTAACTGATTAGTGTGTTTTTTATGTGCAACTTCTGAGTCATGTCTGCTTTAAGACAGCATTGGCCAAAACTTATGGTTCTTTTCTCTTTTCAGCCGTGGTTTTGTTTATCTGTGTAACCATTGTAGTTGTAGAATCGACAGTCTTTTGTGTTGTAATGCTCTTGTGTATACTGATTTTGATATCTCTACTCTGTTTTAGGGCTGCTTAGTTATCATGAGTCATGTCTGCTTTAAGACAACGTTAGCCAAAATTCTTGCTTCTCTTATTGTTGTTCTCTTTGTCTTTTCGGCTGTGGTTTTGTTTACTATGTAGAATCGCTTGTCTTGTCTTGTATGATCAGACATATTACTGTACTGTTTTGAATCTTTCGACTTGCATGTTCGAGCTCATGTCTGATTAATTTTTCAGTACTATTAGTTATGTTTCCACTTTATTGTTTCAGCGTTAGCTAAATCCTTTTCGTTTCTTGTGTATATTACTCATTTGCATTTCGTGGTTTTATCTCTGTTCTGTTTTAGGGCTGGTGAGTTGTCTGCAGCTGAGATCGACAACCTGATGACGATTGTTGCTAACCCGAAGCAGTACAAGATCCCAGACTGGTTCCTGAACAGGCAGAAGGACTACAAGGACGGGAAGTACTCCCAAGTTGTCTCCAATGCCCTTGACATGAAGCTCAGGGACGATCTCGAGCGTCTCAAGAAAATCAGGTAATATTCATACTGATCCGAACCATCAGTTTAACTCGTTACTACTTTGTTCTGTTGTGGTTTGGTTTGAATGATCTTGTGTAATGGTTGTTTTGCATTTCCACAGAAACCACCGTGGGCTGAGACACTACTGGGGTCTTCGTGTCCGTGGACAGCACACCAAGACAACTGGGCGCAGAGGAAAGACTGTTGGTGTCTCGAAGAAGCGTTAAGCAATTGCTAGTTACTGCTTTATCGGTTTTGATATATGTTTCTGCTTTGAACTGTCTGTGACACTTTTGGATTTTCGAAATAGTTTGCGTGATATTTTTGGATCTTTGTGCTCTCTATCTCTCTTTTCCAGTGGTTACATCTGTTTCAACTTTAATTGTTTGGGAGTCTTTATCATGGCTTTGTCACCCTTCAACATAGTTTTGAAGTGTTTATCATGTAACTGTCTGTGACACTTCAAAGCGATATCATGGCTTTTGAGGTTTTTTACAGCTTGAAAAATACTCAACTGGTGATGAAGTCATATACTAGTAGAAAATGGTAACGATGTATAACTGCGGCATATATGTAAGGCAAGTTCCTCATATTGAAAAATATAAATTAAAATACTAGGAGGATTTTACAATATTCTGCTAAGAAAGAATAAAGCCATATGATGTATAAAAATGGTGCCATGTCTGTATTAAGAGAGACTCATCGTTAACTCGCTTAACGCTAGCTAAGCTTTCAACCTTGGTTTTTCATCAGAATCCGAATCATCTCCATGTTTCTGTTGACGGGTCGTTGGAAGAGAATAGCTTTTCTTCTCCTTACCTCCTGGCTTAGACGAGGCATTACCGTACCAGATCATCCCGAGCACTGCAATAATCATGCCGAGAACCACGTGCAGGTTTAGACCGTCCCGGTCAAAGAAGAAGAAGCCCATTATCAGCACCAAGATCGTCTTCATATGGCCCAGGACTTGGAACGAAACCGCCGTGAATCTCCCGATGCAGATGAACTGGCTGAGGTTTGTCCCGATAGCTATTGTGCATGAGAGGGTTATAAACATCTGCACAAGCAAGCATCACAACTTAGAATAACAACAAAATAAGCAAATGTAAATGATCAGTATCAGTGGCACTTACCAGAGAGACAACGTTGTAGTCGTACATGTCTACTCGTTTCTCTGTCAGCCAAAAGTCGAGAAATGGACCGACTATCAACAACGTTGCAGCTTGAGCTGGAGCAGTATGACCCAGTAGGTTGAATGATGTAAGTGAATACTTTCGCTGAAGGTAATGAACATACTGCAATAAAAAGACAGAAGTTTAAGTCAATCTTAGCTAAGAGAGGTTATGTTACTTTTGTAGGCTCTGAGAACTTACGTATTGTTGCAAAGCAGTACTCCAGACAGCAACCGAAGCAGCAACGAAACCTTTGGTGTTGACACTAACATCAGTAACAGTGCAAACACCAACACCCACAAGAACAAGTCCTATGCTAAGTTTGGTGTCTCTTGAGTAACGAATCTTATCGAACACTACCTCCAACAAGCAAGCTACAGGAATCATGCTAAGCTTTGCAATCTGACAAACCAAAAAAAAAAAATAATAATAATAATAAGACAGCGATACAGAAGCATAGGTTTTTGCAAGAATATTTACCTGATAAAACCCAACAGAGTTCCACATGAGACTAACGTTCATCCCAACGATCGAAAAGTTTGCAAATATAATGAACTTAAGAAGCTCTGTGAAGGGAAGATGAGAAGGCTGAATGTAGCCTAGACATCTTAGAACAAGTGTCATCAGTGTGGTCGTGGCGAAATGTAGACCGGTCAAGGTTGTTGCTGCAGTGAATCGAAAATGTAAAATACAGACACGAAGAGAGAGAGAGATGAGATCAAATGGGGTTTGAAGATTATTACCAAAGCTAAAGCCGTACGTAGCCATTAAAGCTTTATTGACAATGATGATTCCGACAGAAGTAACGACATTGAACATCCAAGCAGCAGCATCTACCGTTGCTTTCTTGTCTGCTTTACTACCAGGAGCCATTTGTTACTTTGGTCTTCTTCGATTGCAAAATCTCAAACAAACATTCTCTAGACAAAATCCTACAAAGAATTTAATTAAAAAACAAAAAATTCCCCAATGAGGATCAGATCGGATCTAAAGGAATTGTTTAATCGATCTAGAGTACAATAGGATCCGCGAAGTGATCTCATCAAATCAGAGGAATTCGAAAGGGATACAATAGATCGGGGGGAAGGTACCTGGAGAAGAACAAAGCGTGGCAGCAAAATGATCAGAAGGCAGCGATGTTGATGTTGGTTTCTCTTTTCTATTTTGAGTTGAAGGGTGCGCTTAAGTAAAGTGATCTCCTCATCATTACATTTCCATAATGAAAAAGAAAAGAATAATGTCCTTTTTTCTGTAACCTTTACTAATAAAAAGATTTTTAAAAATGTGTTTTTTTCACTAGAAATTTAACAAACTAAACTGAATCATCATTCCAAATGTGGAAACCCTTTGATCCAATGGTTTAATTAAAAATTTATTAATCATTTTATATCAAAAGATCTGAGTTTTAACTCTAAAAATATAAAATTATGAGGATTATGGAAAAATATTGTAAAAAAATCTTCAGTTTCTTACCTTCATAAATCTTTTAGAACGGCTGGTGAATTCTTATAAGGTGGTAAAATTATCGACTATATAATATTTCTCATCGTTTGTAATATCATAATTAATCAAATGTTAAAAAAACATATCATTCCAAATCAGTGGAGTTGGAATGTTAGATCAACAATTCTCTAATATAGTTTATGCCACTCATTTTTTTTGCTAGGTTTGAAATGTGTTCATTGTGATACCTAAGCTCTTAGCTTAGTATGATCTATATATAGTTATGAGGTTTAGACGCGTTTTATTTCGATGAAAATGAATATTCTACCGCAATAATTCAATCATAAATATTCCTGATTGTTCCTTTCCAATTTAAATTTTGGAAATTATTATATGCAAACAAAAATAGGAAACAATATATTAATCATGATATTTGACCATAAACTTAACCATTTTGAAGTTTTTTAAGTAACTCATAATTTGTCTATCACCATTTATGTTATTTCTTAGTTATAAAGTCAATGTGCTTAAGTTAAAGGGTTGACTGAGGTTTTATATAGACTTTATTTTTCAGATGAAATTGGAGAACCAGTCTAGATTTTGTGAGAACATATTCTAACCAAAATGATTATATTCCCTTTATAAGACATATATCATGAAACAAACTATATTGTCAAATTAATTATATTGTCCACTCTAAAAAGATTGTGATAAAATAAAATCAAATAAAACCAGTAAGATCTTAAGCAAATAAATGATATATATCTAAGTTGTATAAAAGAACCTGAATACAAACAATTTATAATGTCCAGTTCCAATAATAAAAAGTCATGAATCATAAGTTTACAAATTAACATAAATATAAACGAAAATATAATGCTTTTACGTTATAATTTTTTTTTCTAATTTGCAATATAAGAAAACTCTTTTAAGTTCACGAAAGCCCTCTTAACTTTAGGTTAAATTTTTATGACATTAATTTTTAGAAAATTTTCAAAAATATAACATTCATAATATTACTTTTCATGTTTACACTAACCATTATTACCTTCATTTTTAAATAGGGAAAAGACATTTATAACCTTAAAGATAACTTTGACCAAAAGAAAAGAAACTATAGGGTTAACTAATCTAAATTTAGGGTTTAGAGTTGAGAGGTGGGGTAGAGTTTAGGGTTTATGGTTGAGGCTTTAGGGTTTAGAGTTGAGTTTTTAGGGTTTAGAATTGATGGTTTAAGATTTAGAGTTTAGAATTGATAGTTTAGGGTTTATGGTTTAGAGTTGATGGTTTATGGTTTGAATTTCGAAAAAAGTATAATTCAAAAACATAAAAAAAAAATATTTTTTATATGTTTTTTTAATTTATTTATTATATATAGAAAACAATGATACAAAAGTTTTTCGCCTTTTAGTGAAGAAGATATTTTGATAAATGTCTTTTTATCGGTGGTAAATATGAATAATGACATTAGCAAAATGGTAAAATTAATAAATTCCTCCTAAATTTTTGGACCAACGAACATAAAAAGGATAATTTATATTGCCAATAAACAAAACTTCTAATCTTCACATAATTGTTTTTTTTGTTTTATTTACTATACAACAAAACGACTGATAATATGTTTTTATCCATTTTAAGGTAGTTTTGTGGACAATGTAAATCTTAACGAAATGGACAAGAGTATACGTACAATTGGTAAGTTAATAACATAACATATAGTATTTTCTTTTGTAGGTTTAGTAAGTAGTGGCATTAGGTAATAAAGGGGGTTTTAATAAAGATCGCGAGAAGGACTTTCTGATGATCATGCACAAGCAATGACAATCTCTTTATATTAATAAAAAAATATTACAACATTATTTTATAACCACGTGTCACCATAATAATGAAATTCAATTTTTTTAAAAAATAAGATTGTTCATTTTAATTTATTATTATATTTCTTACTAAAACTAATTATCAAATGATAAAATATTGTACAAAAAAATATTCTCACACTTTTCTTAAATAAAAGCTACGAGAAATTACCTAATATGATTAACGTATATATAAAAATTAACGATTATGAATAATATAAAGTATTGATAAATTTTTTGTATCTTAGCTTTTTTTGTTTGATTTTATATTATTAAAAGATATTAAACAATCAGACTAACCATATAATAAAAATAGATTTTTTTTCTATATGTTATATTTTTGAATTTAAATGATTATAAATTATTAGAAATTTTAAAATACCACTTTAAAATTTTGTGATCATAGTTTAATTTGTTTGTGTATAATAAGATACAATGATCATAAAATTGTATTAATTTGAATTTTTTGTTTAATAAATATTCAATTAAATAAATATATATTCAGCTAACGACTTAGAGTAAGAAAATATGCTGCATCAATTTAGTCTTTCAGTTGAAACCCCTCAAATTATGTGGAAAAATAAGATCAAAATAATTCAATATTTGGAAACAATGTGATAAAACTATTAAAATGGTTTTTAGTAATGTTAAAATAAAATATTAAAAATTCTAGAAAACCTGTTCTTGTAATAAAAATCCACTGATGACTACATTACGAGTTTTATAGGTATAAAAAGATGATAAAATTTAATCTCAAATCGATCAGACTCATTGTAAATTCAAATAAATTTAGGTCCATAATTACAATACAAAATGCTAAACCCCAATATATAGATGATACTATATGCATATTAAAAAAATTCAGACACATATGCATATTTAATTTGTTAATACTATATATTTTTAATTTTTATTATATAAGCTTACTCTTCACAAAACGCATGTTTTATTAATTATTAGATAATGTTTATTGTTAATAATAAAATGTTTTCAAAATAATAAAGGGGATTAAATTTGGATGAAAAACCACGTATGCAAGATATGAGATAGATACGTTTGGGCCTGATTTTAAAATACAAATCCTTACAAAACCGACTGATCCAAGTTGACATTCTTCGTGTATAGAGATAATTTACAGAGTTGGAATGTCCAAAACCAAAAGGTAAAACCTTCTTTGGTCTTGCCGTTTCGTATAAAGGGAGACAAGTGCCCTCCTCTTTGTCCAATCCTCTTATTTTTTAATAATTCATTAAAATCGCCCGAGAGAAGAGCGACCATCCGTTCACCTAGAAGAATCTTTAACGGGATGGGTAAGAAGAGAAAGCTACAGCGACGTGCCTCGATGAGGTAGATCGGACTGTTTACGCCTCCTTTCGAACCGCCGCGAACTCGCTGTCTCAGCTTTATACTCAATCCATGAACACCAGAAACTATCTTTCCAAGCCGGTGAACGCCATGGTCTGGTATGTATTTTAAACCCTTCCCTCCCCCTCTTACTGTCTGTGATTCTTATCATAAAAGGGTAAATTCAATTTGATTGGTCTTCGTTGAGAGTCTTACCAATAGGTTCTCTTGATTTCATGTTTTGATTAGAAGGGAAGGCCATAGATTAGACTGTTGCGGCTCTTACTAGTTTTAATGCATCACTACCTAAGGTGAGAACTTTATAGATTACACACTGAACGTTCTGCTCCAATTGTTCCATGTTTCAGGAAAAACTGTACCAATGGATATGGAGACAACAAGAAGGAGGTTCAAGAGTGACTCCTGTGGATATAATCAATTACATTCAGGTTCGTATAATTTTATCTTACATGACATGGAATCTGGGTAAGATCTGTTTTTTTTTTCTGTTCTTGATTGAGTTTATTGTTTACCCTAATGCAGAACGAACTGGAGTGCTGCACAGAGGAACCCCAATATCCCCAAGAGCGCCGCCACCTCAACCAACAATGCGTGTCACAAATACAGGTCTCATTGCTTCTTCAGACACGTCTTGCCCAACAGCTGTTCCAGTGGTTCGGTCTGAGCAATACGAAAACCATGCCAAGAACTCGGTTTTCTCAAACGCCCTTTCAAGTCCAATACGTCGTAGTCTGCAGAACTATCAAATTCCGCAGGGAGGCTACATATCTGGTGGAACCAGAAGCAGTGAACTGAACAGGGGATCTACCTCTCCAAGTTCTTTTGATTCTTCAATGGACATGCATGCAGATTAAGAAGCTATAAGATGTAATACCCCCTCTTGTGATGATGTTTGCTCTATACAAAACTGGTTTGGTTTTTCATAATGTATCAATTGGTTGTCATCTTGAAGGTGGTTTGCTGGTATTTTGCTCAGGATTTCTGATGGTCACATGTAAATCATTGTGTCTGGAATTCATATTTCTTGATTAACTTTTCAGCAATGTTTTGAAAACCGGACCGGACACCGACTCGGTGTAGTTACTGGTTGACTGGTGAGACCGGTTAAATCGGTCGAACGGATTTTCTATTTATGAAAAATAAATAAATAAATATATATATATATATATATATAATAATATTATCTACATGTAATACATTCTCTATTTTTTTATTAACTAAAAATAAACAACAAACATAAATCTAACTATATATATATATGTGAATACTATGTGAACTGAATTGAAAAAAACAAATGATTACAGTTATAATTATCATATTTATTTATTTTTACAATTAACATCTCAAATTTTTATGAATATGGCAAAATAAATATAGTATATATAGTATATGAGAGTCAAAAAATCTATTTTTACATTGTTTCTTAAGAAAATAAAAAAATCAATTAAATAATAATGTTGAACATAAATTATCAAATATTAAATTTTAGCTAGTAGTAATAGAAAACACTTAATTATATGTTAATTTTTAAGAACCAAATTTTAAAATTAAATTCGGATCACCGGTTTTTCCGGTTTTCAGCCGGTTTTACCGGTTTTTCTCAAATCCGGGCTTTAAACTGAACCGGACTCGGCTTCTTCAGCGAGTCACGATCGGACCGGTTCGACCGGCCGGTCTGATCCGGTTTCAAAACACTGCTTTTTAGTGTTCATGTTCTAAACTACTTAAAGATCATCTAGCAAATAATTGATAAAAAAACTCTTGCAAAAAAAAAGAAAATTAGTGCGAGTTAGGTTAATAGCGATATATGCAAAAGTGTGAGTTGGGTTTTATTTGTCAACTGATCTCTCCAACTAGAAGCAAAAATAACTATGATGGAAAAGAAAACAATGGTAGCTACAAGTAATATATGTGAACACATCCAAGTATTGTGTGTCAAAAACGACACCAACTATTCTTAATGCATGAGCTATATACACAAGTTTTCAAAATTATGTAAGGGGTGTCAAAATGAGTTAGCTTAATACGGATCCGGGTTTGAATCCCGCTGGTCACAGGGGTTAAATTTAAAATCTGGGTTCCTCCAGCGTCCGATGACTGAGGCGTACTCCGGCCGATAATGTAAGCTGATACGGACACTTGCCGCTAGTCTAGATCCACCTCGGTGGATGCCATGATACACCGGGTTATTCAAAAAAAAAAACAAAATGAGCTATCTCGCTCCGCTCAGCTCAGCTCAGCTCATAGTGAGCTCGACTCTTTCATGAACTAGCTCAGCTCAGCTCATTTATTATATGAGCTTCAATATGTAAGCTCGAACTCAGATCATCTAGATCATGAGTTAAATGAGCTAACTCGTGATCTAACACAAAATAATAATAATTAAATTAAATTAAACAGTGATAAATAATTTCTATAATATTATTCAAAATTTAAATATTAAAGCATCCAAAACATAAATATTAAATACTAAACAAAAACCAGCCCATGACAAAAATAAATAAAAATTGACCTCCTAAAATAAATTAAATTAAAGCAATACGCCAAAACCAATGGTCTAAATTTGGGATCAATGAAGTTTGTGTGAGAGATGATAGAGTTAACATGGGTTTATATAAAGGATTTTGATCATTTCTAAACAAGATAGTTTCTTTTTTCTTTCTTCGAAAAAAAGTATAGATAACTTTTAAAGTTTTATTCCTATATTAGTTATCTATATTTTACATCTTAATTTAAAAGATAAATATCATAAATATAAAAATTATCTTTTTCCATAAGAAAAATAGAATATATATATATATATATATATATATATATATATAATTACAATTATAAAAATGAATAAGCTCATGAGTTAGTTTATGTTCATTAAAATCGTTCATATAACTCATGATCTTTTTTAAACTCGATCAATAAACTCATTTATTAAATGAGCCTAAAATATAAAAATTATACTCATCAAAAAATAAGTTGAGCTGGGCTAATTCATGAGCTATAGTCATATAGCTCATTTTGACACCCCTTTGTCAAACCCATTATTTGTGAGGCAATAAGATCAAATGAAAATTTTATGGGGTCGAATTTAGTGTATTTAACCATGCACTAGGAATACTGTAGTTATGTGTAGTTTTGAGTCTTTTTTACACAATACATACTTTTTCTTTATTTAAAAATTTTAAATTTTATTAAAACATCCCAAACTGGGCATTCATACGGGTACAAACAAACAAGGATTCAGCAAAAGGGGATACAACCATCGCACTAATAGCTTTGAGTCATCGGATACATGGCTAAGTTGTGATCACAACTCCGAATTTTTCTTTCGTCACCATTTCTTTGGTTAATCCGGTAAGGGAACTGAGTCCCACTGTCCTCCTCGGCCATGTAACGTTTAAGCAGAGCCGGTCCTAGAAATATGAAGGCTAGAAGCCAAAAAAAATTATGTGGCTGTCTAGGTTCGAACTGGTGATCTCATCATGCAAGGAATAGGGCGTTCACCAAAGGTGCTAAAGGGACTTCGATAGAATTGCGGCCGAATATATACTTAATAATTGGCGGTCGGAAGCAGGTGCTTGACCCGCTTGTGGTCAAGGCCGGCTCTGGTTTAAGGAACACAGACCTGATGACTTCGATGAACCACCAAGCACATCTTCCGAATACAAAAGACAACCGGTGAAGAGACCAGTACAACCTCTATAAATAGAGGCAGCAAAGACCTCACCGCAACGAAACACATACACTCTAAAACACAGGCTCAACCGGAAAGGCTCCATAACCTGTAAGAAGAATCAGTATAGTAACACTGCCTAGGAGTTCAAAGGAACAAACCATTGGCACTAGGATGTGCTACCAACAACACAAAGTTACCAAGGAAGAAAATCTGAATCACCAACAACTTTGCTTTATATCGGACCAACAACCACCAACAAAAACACAAGGATCTAACAGCCAAGGAGCTGATCGGTAAAGCTTCGGAGAAGAAATCGGAAACAAAAAGTCAAAAACCACCAAGAAGAGGAGGTGTATGAGAGAGTGAGAGAGACCACCGGAGAAGCTGCGAAATGGCCATAGGCGACCACAGAGACGACCACTCTTCTTGTCTCCCTACGCATAGGTCTGAAGCACCACCACACGATAGTAACCGCAAACAGAACGCAACTCCGAAGTAATGGTTACTTCTGGAGCTCTCACGAATACAATTGAAAAGGACGAGACCCACTGATACTCCAAGAAAAGGCCAACAGTCCTAGAATCAAAACAACGCTACACAACTATCGGCATTGGAGCCAGACCACCAGCTCGTGCACCAGATCTGAAGATAGAGTCCACTCGAAGGCTCAAAAAGATTACTCCTAATCCTTTTTTTTTTGAATTATAAAGAGGTATTCTGGCCCCACTGAAGCTGATTCCTAATCTTTATTCTTTTCTTCTTCATTAGTCAACCAAGTCAAACTCCCTTTATAATCATCTACGTGAGATTGTTCCTCTTCTTTTCTCTTCTTCACTAGTCAACCAAGTCAAAATCCAATTGACTTGTTGCCTCTTCCCGTGTTTTATATTTTTGATGTGTCTCTCGTTCCGGAAAATATACTTGCATCATCTTTACCCAAAGAACCCTCGATTAAAATTAGGACATAGTTTTTGTTTTTCATTTCATCTTTTATTTTTCTTAGTTAATGTTGTTTATTTAACAATGAATTGGTTTATTTGGTACCTCAAAATTTACTTATGATTCCTTGAGATCAATAAGATCAAAATTTTGACCAAACTTCACATACAATACTGATTGTATGAAAGAAGAAGAAGATGAGAACCAATCACTTCAGTTGAAAGCTGGTATAAAGCAGGCAATATGCAGCCAAAAATATGTTGGATGTCTTCAGATTTTCATGGTTTATGAAAATGACTACAATATATAGAAGCTAATCCAAATTAACTCTAGAAGCAAAATCAGATAGATTTCCTCCGAAGTTGTGTGTTATTGAGAATTTGTATCCATTTTGTAAAAACTATTGTGCAGTTGTAGCATGCGAAAGCTTTGTTTCGTAAGCAACATGATAATAATTGAAAAGTGAAAACTCAAGAACATACTTGCTTCCATGGTTGCATACGATTTCAAATCGAATCATACTTTAATTACTTTCTTTATTCCAAATCGAAAGATGATTTTTGATACATTAAACAAAATAAAAATGCTATTGTTTCTTTTTAGTCCAGTCAAGTTCTTTTCTCGACAAGTAAATACCATCATCCTTGGCAATCCATATGTAGGGTTCGCCACATTTACGAGAAAACCCTCCTGTATATGCTCTAATGCCTTGAAAATACTCCATCTTAGGTCCTTTTCGTAATACACAATCCCATTTTGTTCTTATGAAGATATTATCGTTGAACCTAAATTTGTATGCATGTCCATTGAATTTTACAAGATGGACGCCTAGATCATCGTCTTTAGATTTGCAGTGGACTTCGAGAGTGCTATGAGGTTTGGCTAGTTTGTTTTGAAAAGAAACAGTATTTTACGACACTTAGCTTCATGTAATCCAACAAACAAGGCAGTAGTTAGAAGAAAAACAAAAGAAAAATTAATCATATTTATCTATTTAGTTTTTTTGTTCTGGATAAAACTTGATTTGGAGGAATATGGATCTAAAGAGCATCGTAGTCTACTTATTTATATTTTGTGCGTGTCTTTACATTTTGGAAGTATTTTCTTCTATAATAATTGCTTTTTCTTTTTAATTCTATCATATCTCATGTTTTAAATTCGTGATTTTGTAACAGAAAAAATTAAACCGGATCTCGCTTTAAGGAATCCCAGAGAACTAAAGGACACATAAATTTCATTTATCTATACTAACTTTTAAAATATTAAAGAACTGATCGAGGAAATTAGCTTGTACTCCAGTACTGTAAAACTCTAAATGTTAATAATATATGAATTATGATATTTTATTAATTTATGCAGTTATTAATCTACTGTTTTTATTTATATATATATATATTTGAGCTATATTTATATAAAATAAGAAAATAATTATTCAACGGTTTATGTACTGATTAAAATTTATACATGAGTTTCTTTTTGCTATTTCTATAAGATTATTTGATGGATAGGATATATGCACCATATATTATAAATGTTTTAAGAAGTAGTTTGATACAATGTTATCAATCTGCTTTCAAGTGTTAAGAAAACTAGAGATGTAATTTGATATCAAACTGTTTTCAAGTTTGAATAAAACTAGAGATGAATTTAATAAAAACAAGCAGCACAATCTTTTTATATGTTGTGTATATCTATATAAACTATATATATATATAATTATTAGTATTTTAATGGATTATATATTTGTATAAGATTTTCTACAATTTGTTGTCGTTTTATTTTATCAAATTGCATCATATTTTTATCCGATCCAACTAAAAACTTCTTAAAACTTATTAATTTCTTGTGTCTGATAATTTATCAAATATTAATTTATATTTTTTTGTGAAGATAAAATAAAGTAGTTCTTGGTGATAATATGGAAAGCAGGAGACGAGAATGTAAGAACGCAAATCTACAATAGGACAAACTGAATAATTATAAAGCATTTGCATAAATAATTGATAAATACAAAATACCGTGGTATGATGGTTGATATGGCGTTTCAAAATCCTAGGATAAAACTGCATATATTTTTCTATCTTCTATCACTGAAGAATATAATCTGTCAAACTTAACTTTTCTGTTGTACTCTCAGATATAAAATAAAAAAACCTAAAAATATTCAGTGGGAAAGAGTAATTTTGTGTTGTTGAATACATATGTTCTATAAGCTAACAATCTTTTTATATAAAAATAACGAGAAACACAAGTTTCAGTTTTCAACATAAAATGAAAACTTCTATGGTGCATTAATGGATACTTTAATTCTTGTCAATTAGTATGTGAATTTATTCAGACCAAGAAATTAAAAGTACAATTATTATTGTTTGACCAATTCAAATAAATAATATATTTTAAAATATATTTTTATATATTTTATCAATATAAAAGATTAACATATATTTGGTTTAAATTAATGAACATGAAGTCTAACTAACAAATCAAAACCCAAAACCAAATTCAAATATCTAGTGTGTGTATTTACTACTTTATACAAATTTCTCAAATCACACAAATTAAACCTCCATTTCTCATTCAAATAAAACTTTATTTTTGACATATGAATACACTATTCATACTATTCAAAAATAGCTCCAACAATCACACATGAATATAAATGACTCTATACACTAGACGACTCGACAAACTAGACTTCCTAGGCAAGACTCGACAATACTCAACTAAGGACTTTTGAGAGTACAAACGAGAAATTCAATGCATGATGAATTGGTAGCAATTTTTCAACCTTGAGCCAGTAATTCTTAATAGCTATCAGATTTACCATGGTGTCTTGAACCCCTGTGCTTTGGTGTTAACTAGGTAAAGATTTGTGTCTTGCACGGAGTGAGACTACTCTAAAAAATAATAACATTATATGATATTTATTTTGTTACAAAATAGTACATGAAATCTATTTCTTTTTTTCTTATCGGTGATAACCGTAAAAAAAAGGATTTGGGTTGAAGAAAGTAATATTTGAAGATTATAAACTTATAACTAGATCAGTACCCGCGCTTGAAAGCGCGGTGGAATAAACTAATTTAATAAATAAATTATATGTTTGAGAATACATAAATGTAGATGTTACGATCAATTGGAAATATGATAGGTATTCACTTATGGATTGATCAGATAGCACCATCTCTTAAGGTCTTCCCATCAGAAAGATATCTTTGTTTCTTTGAGTGAATCACTTTTACTTGGATTTTCCAAGTGGTTTTATACGATTTCAAATCGCTAAGAGCTGTGGTGGTATTTATCACCATCATATTTCGTGAGTATAAGAAGATTTAAGATTAGAGAGGAAGAGAGGAATGGTAGATGATTTTAACAAATGGACTGAGTGCTTTTATATAGGTGTATAATTTTTTCGATTTTGAATAGTTAGGATATCTTAGTGTAATATTTTTTGCTATTGATTAGGTAGTTAATATTATATTTTTTTATGATATGGAAAATCGTTTTTTGCTAAGCTAATTCTTCGGCATCAAGGTTAATCTAAACAATTTAGGTAATACTTGATGAGGTGCCATCGAAATATAAGGAAATATTTAAATTCATATTGTTTAGATTAACCTTGATGCCGAAGAATTATCTAGCAAAAAACGATTATGGTTATTGTTATCCTTTTAAAAAAATTGACAAAATAATTATGATTAATATAATTTGACTATTTTATTTGAAAATATGGTATCAGGAACATTAATATCAGGTAAAATAGATCTCCTATATATTAATTTAACTGTAAGGTGTTAGAATATGTTATATATTGATTCAACATGCAACCTAAGGTCAAATTTGAATGGTTGTATATTTTGTAAGAAAATATAACGTGTATATATATATTGTTAAAAAATATGAAGGTATAAGATATAAAAATTATATAGACCATGATATTACCACTATATCTACATCTAATGATTGTAACGTGTATTTGAGATTATTTCAAACAATATATACAAATACTTCTTTTTTGGTCCGAACTCTACTAAACCGATATGCATATATAATTATATATTTCAGTTGTGATGTGTTGTTTAACCCGTCGTTAGTAACCGTTTGTTAAGGATATCTCGGGCATGAATAGTAAAGAAAATAATATTAATGGTTATAAGATTAAGGGTAAGTTTAATTATATGGTAGAAAGGTGTGTTTAATTTTAAAACTTACAAAAGATGTTAGGTCCATTGGAATGATTCTGTTTTAATAAGATAGATGTTACATACGCATAGCAAGCAAGTCGAAAATTAATGACACAGATTTGCGATATTAGTTAGTAGATTTTTTTTTTAATGTAGGAAAAATCAGAATATGCCCTGCATCAATATACATTATCATTTTTTGTTAACTTTCTCACACTCATTCGTCGTAGTTTGGTGCATAAATATGAGAAATACTTGGATTCACCCCTAGAGTGAATCTTTAGGTTCACCCAACCAATAGGATTTTGTTATTTTATATTCAGTATCTTTTAAAAAAGGAAATAAAATATTGTCAAGTTTTATTATGTTTTTAAAATAAAAATAAATAGATAGAAATAGTAGTCGCAAAAAAAGATTTTATATTTAAAATACAGTCAGCAAAATACTAAACCCTAAATCATAAACCTTAAATCCATGGTAAATCCTTGGATAAATTTTAAATCTTTGGATTTTTTTTTAAAATATTTTTAACAAAATCAGCAAAACACTAAACCCTAAACCCTAAATACTAAACCCTAAACCCTTGGATAAATCATAAACCCTTGGGTAAATCATAAACCCTTGGGTAAATCATAAATACTAAATCCTAAACCCTTGGGTAAACCATAAAATCTAAACCCTAAATCTTAAACCCTAAACCCCTGGATAAATCATAAATCCTTGGGTAAATCATAAATACTAAACCCTAAACCTTTGGATAAATCATAAATCCAAAAATTTAGGGTCTAGTATTTATGATTTAGAGTTTACCCAGGGGTTTAGGGTTTATCCATGGGTTTAGGGTTTAAGATTTAGGGTTTAGTATTTGGCTGACGGTATTAAAAATATATTTTCCTAAAACGTATTTTTGTTTGTAATTAATATTAATTTTTATTAGTTTTATTTTTTAGTTTAAAAATATTAATATAATTTGACAATATTTTGTTTCCTTTTTTAAAAGATACTGAATATGAAATAATGAAATCCTATTGGATGGGTGAACCTAAAGGTTTACTCTAGGGGTGAACCCAAGAATTTCTCCATAAATATATGATTTATTCTTGAGTTCACCCCTAAAGTGAACCTAAAGGTTCACCCAACCAATAGGAATTACTCATTTCACAATTGATATTTTTTAAAAAAGGAAACAAAATATTATCAAGTTATATTATATTTTTAAAATAAAAAATGTTAAAAATAAATAAAAATAGTAATATATGCAAAAAAAATTAAAAATATTTTAACTCTATCATCAAAACGCCCTAAATTCTAAACTAAAAACATTAAACACTAAATCTTAAAAATACCAAATCCTTAATCCTAAAAAGAGTTTAGGGATTAAGATTAAGGGTTTAGTATTTTTAAGATTTATTGTTTTAGTGCTTAGTGTTTTTGATTTAAAATTTAGGATTATCCAAGTGTTTATGATTTACCAAAGGGTTTAGGGCTTAGAGTTTAGGATTTAGGGTTTAATATTTCGATGATGGCGTTAAAATATCTAATTTTGTTTTGCATATACTAGAGTTTAGGGTTTAGAGTTTAAGATTATCCAAAGGTTTAGCATATACCCAAGGGTTTATGGTATACTCAAGGGTTTAGGGTTTATGATTTAGGGTTTAGGGTATAGTTTTTTTGATGATGTTAAAAATATTTTTTTAAAAATCATTTTTTGTAACTACTATTATTTTTATTTCATTTATTTTAAAAATATAATATAACTTGACAATATTTTGTTTCCTTTTTTAAAAAATATCAATTGTGAAATGAGTGATTCTTATTGGTTGTGTGAACCTCTAGGTCACTCTAGGGGTGAACCCAAGATAACTCTAAATATATTTGTAAAATAAATGTAAGATCTGCCAGATTTTACGTCACAAATTTGCTTCTAACACCTTGAAAAAATGGCTTTTAATCACTTGCCATAACTTTTCTTTACCACTTACCACATTTGGTATATGTACAATTCTAAAATAATGGAATCTTGTAAATATGCATCCAACCTGTTATGCCGAGGGGTGGTCATATTCAAAATACACAATTTAAACCTGAATTCTATTTAAAATACAAAAATTTAGAAAAATTCCACGAATATTTAGTTTCATTTTAATACATATGTATAATCTATTCTATATTTCATAAAACTAAAGCATAAGTTACTATGTTAAACATGTATGAACTGATCACATAGAGTTATATGATTACATTTTATAAAAAGCACCAATAAAAATGTTTGATGGTATGGTGAACAACAAAAAGTGACAATTCGTTTACCGAAACCATATATATAATATGAATATGATAAGATGTGGAACTATAAAAGTTTAAACAATTTATAAAATATATATTTGTTACTAGGTGTTTTGTCCGCACATGTGGGCATAAATTTCTTATAAATACTTATTAGTTTATTTCTTGTTAATCTAAAACCAGCATAATAAATTATTATTTATGTTTTTAAATAGTTAAATCAAACATCAAAATATTTATATATGTCAAATATTTTTAATCAAAATATATACTTATTATTTTTAAAACACTCATATCTTAGAGATAGTTTAGAAATATATTTATATTTTTTGTTGACTAATATTTAATAATAAATTGTTTTGTATCTTAATTTTTTTTAACTTTTATAATAAAAATATTGTTTTCAGATAGGCACAAAAACAGAATATATATAGAAGAATTATCTTATTTTTGATAATTCTAAAATATTATTTTGTAATCAATTATTTAATATAGCATATAACATATAAACTTTATATCATTAAAATAAATTAGTGAATAGTTAGAAATTAATAATAAATTAATAACCTATCTAAAAGTCTGAAACCTAATAAAAATATGACAAATAAGAAAAACTAATATAACATATAAATTTAATATTAGTATTAATAAAATAAAATTCTTTTGTATTTATATAGAATATTCATCAAGACTATTATTTTAAATTAATGATTTAGTGACCCAACTCAAAACAAATAATACATCAATGATAATTTAGGTTAAACTTAATAAAAATATGACAAATAAGCAAAATTAGCTAAAATCATAGAGAACATGACAAGTAAGCAAAATCACTTCATAAATAATAGTATAGATTATGTGTTGATTAGTCCAATAATAAGTATATATCTTATACTTATTATAATAACACAAATCAAAAAAATTATAGTTATCATAATTTTTTTATGTAATACTTTTATATAAGTAAAATGTGAACGGAACTTGTCAAATCATACGTTAGAATAATAATTATACAATTTTATACATTTAAAATTTTAAATATAATTATTTATATATTGTCGGACAGAACGTATATCCATTTTCCAAAATTTTAATATTTTATTTGCTTCGGTTATAACGGATATTAGAGCATCAATATCGTCGGTCCCTTGCTGTGTCTTTAGGGGGGGACCACAGATTTACCAGAACCAAGAAGAACAAGGGGAAAAAAGTCCTAAGATAAGGCACGTCCTTGAAGAGTTCTCTGCACTCTGTGCGGGCTTCAGGACACGTGGTGGCCCGCCACTGATTCACTTTTTTTTTTAAAGAAAAACATAAAACCAAAAAAAAAATTTTGAAGACTTTCCCTATGTTCCACCGATACTGATGCTCTTAACAATTAGTTTTTGTTTTGCTTCAAAATTTACGGATTTTCAAAATTTTCAGGTCGAATCGAGACAAATAACGACTTAAATCAAATTTAATGAATAAAATGACTAAATTTGAGTCAAATTTAATGGTTGTTCGATAGAATTGTTATAAAGTATTATTTATTTAATCAATAGAGTGATACTGTTTTATGATTGTCGTGGAGAACCCTCGGCCAAGGATATTCGTAGCTGGATAAATTTGACTTCTACTTTGACTCTGACTGAATTTATAAAAGCTCATCTCTCTTCTTTCAGACAAGGTCGTAACCAGTGGACAAAGAGCTGATTCAGACAAGGTAAATCTTGTTACTTCCGAACAGTTAAATACATGTTTGCTTTGATCCGCCATTTCTACTTTGTTGTCGTGACTCCAGTTTGCTTATGAGATCTTGTTCCCTTTGTTATGCATAAACAACGGCCTGAATTGAATCGTTCACTCAAGTCTTAATTACAGGTAGTATGGCTGATGCAGTTGTGTCGTTTGGAGTTGAGAAGCTAATGGAGCGGAAGTATTATAGTAACCGATAGATGCAAGGATATCGTTGAATTTTGCGAATGCCCGCTATCAGTGCCTTCTTAAATCTGTTGAATTCTTAAGAATGCCCAGAAGTAAGGATTCAAGAGATTTGTGTTTCTAAAACCAAAGCCCTAAATTTATATTAATCAATAATCAAGTGGTGATCTCTTACAAATCAAGAGAACTCCTTATATAGCAAAATAAAAGACACAAAACCGACATAAAAAGGAAACCTAAACATAGCTTAAGAAGGAAATTAAAAACAACTAAGAAAAGGAAATAAGAAATCCAAAACAGAGTAGGTTATCGATGTATGCTACATCAGGTCCCCTTCCGTACGAGAGATTCGTCCACGAATCCAGAGAGAATGTCATCGGCAGGTTCAAACTTGAAGAGGTGCTTAACATTAAAAACATCAGCAGTGTGGACGTGTGGAGGCAAAGCAAGGCGATAGGCGTTAGCGTTGATCTTCTCAACGATCTCAACCGGACCCAACTTGCGTGGTTTCAGCTTATTATATTGTCCAACTGGGAAGCGTTCCTTAGTAAGCACTGCCCAAACTCGATCACCGACCTGAAAATGGACTTCACATCGATGCTTATCGGCTGCACGTTTGTACTTAATAGCTGTGCCTTGTAAATTGTCCTGAGCTCGAGTATGAATAACAGAGAGCGCATCAATCAGTTCCACCGCACGGCCATGAAACTCGCCAGACTGAGGAATAGTCGTTAAAGACAGAGGTCCTCGCGGAACAACGCCATACACGACCTGGAAAGGACTGTAACCCAAACTTCTGTTATGAGCATGATTGTGAGCGAATTCGGCCTGGTACAAAACGGTATCCCAAGAACGAAGATTATCACCAACCAAGCACCGTAACATGTTTCCCAAGCTTCGATTAGTAACCTCAGTTTGGCCGTCAGTTTGAGGATGGTAAGCTGAACTCATGTTTAAACTGGTTTTGAACAACTTCCAGAACGAGCGCCAAAAGTGTCCTATGAACCGGGAATCCCTATCGGAGACAATCGTCAAAGGAAGACCGTGGAGCCTATATATTTCGCGAAAGAAAAGATGAGCAACCTGTACGGCATCAGTTGACTTCTTACAAGGAACAAAGTGCGCCATTTTGGAGAATCTATCGACCACAACGAATATAGAATCGTTTCCACGCTGAGTACAGGGAAGCCCAAGAACAAAATCCATACTTATATCACTTCAAGGTTGCGTCGGAATTGGCAAAGGAAGATAAAGCCCTGCATTAGAGGCGTGGCCGTTGTTGAGTTGACAAGTCGTGCACCGAAGGACAAAGCGTTCCACGTCTCTGCGAAGAGTAGGCCAAAAATAAGAATCTGTCACGAGCTTAAGTGTTCGATCCCTTCCAACAGGACCCTCCCCGTGTAGTTCCTGAATGATCCGCAACCGCCAGCTACAATCTGGTACACACAAACGATTGTCTTTAAAGATGAAGCCATCGACCAATGAGTAGTCAGTACGTATGCCGTGGTCAAGGTCCGATAAGATGTTGGAGAAGAAGGAATCCGTCCGGTAAAGCTCCGCAAAGCACTCAAACCCTGTGACTGAAACACGAAGCGTAGACACAAAGGCATGACGACGACTAAGAGCATCTGCTACCTTATTAAGTTTCCCGGATTGATGCTTGATGACGAAAGTGAATTGCTGCAAATAAGCCGTCTAGGAGGCATGGCGAGATGATATCTTATCTTGAGTACCTAAGTACTTCAAGGCCACGTGATCAGTGAACAAAATAAACTCCTTGTGCGCTAGGTAATGACGCCAATGTTTAATAGCCTGCACGATTGCATAGAACTCAATGTCATAAGTACTATAACGACTGCGAGCACCAGCCAACTTCTCGCTATAGAACGCAACCGGACGACCGTGTTGACTCAAGACTGCGCCGATGCCGAGCTTTGAAGCATCACAATGAAGCTCAAATGGTGAGTCAAAATCTGGTAAGACCAAGATAGGAGCCGTCGTGAGATTCTCTTTGATAAGAGTAAACGCACGGGTGGCTTCTTCTGTCCACACAAACGACACATTCTTTATGCAATCAGTTATCGGTGCCATAATGGCGCTAAAGTTGTTCACGAAACGCCTGTAGAAAGAGACCAGACCGTGAAAACTTCAAACCTCTGAAATTGTACTTGGAGTAGGCCAAGAAGCAACTGCATCAACTTTGTGGGGATCGACACGAAGACCTTTAGCGGAAACGACATAGCCTAAGAAGAGAATTTCAGATGCTCCGAACTCGCACTTCTGTTTTGCTACGAACAACTTATCCCGTCGCAGAGCCAGTAGTACGTCGCGAAGATGACCGAGATGCTCGTCCATGGTGGTGCAAAAGATCAAGATGTCATCAAAATAAACGACTACAAGACGTCCAATAAAAGGGCGTAGAGTCTGATTCATGATTCACATAAATGTGCTTGGTGCATTAGATAACCCAAATGGCATTACCATCCATTCGAATAAACCTTCTCGCGTCTTGAAAGCGGTCTTCCATTCATCCCCAGGACGGATACGAATCTGGTGATACCCACTCTTAAGATCCAACTTGGAGAAGATGGAGGCTTTCCCGATCTGATCAAGAAGATCATCTAACCGAGGGATGGGGAATCTGTATCGCGTCGTAATCTTATTGATAGCTCGACTGTCCACACACATACGCCATGAACGGTCTTTCTTTGGAATAAGGAGCGCAGGCACCGCGCACGGACTCAGACTTTCCCGAACATAACCTTTGAGTAGCAACTCCTTTGAGTAGCAACTCCTCCACTTGGCGTCGAAGCTCCTCGTGTTCCTCCGGGCTCATGCGGTAGTGCGCACGGTTGGGCAACACTGCATTTGGTACCAAGTCAATGTGGTGTTGGATATCCCGTAGTGGAGGCAATCCGGCAGGCAACTCGTCTGGAAAGATGTCTTCAAACTCTTTTAAAAGTGGAGAAAACTCAGGCGGGCACGGCACTGGTTGAGTTGGCGTCGGGGTGATAGACACTAAAGCAAACAATGGTTGTTCGTCCTGCAACTCCTGCTCGAACTGAGCTTTAGAGATGATCAACAAATTCTGCTTTGGCGGGGATGGTGTAGTGGTTGCTGCAATCGTGTGGTCAGCGTCTGGAGAAGGTAACAATGTTATCTTACGTCCTTGAAACATAAACGAATGTGTATTCGTCTTGCCATTATGGATAACCTCACGATCATACTGCCAAGGACGCCCAAGGATAATATTGCGATACATCCATAGGAGCAATATCGCAATATAATTCTTCTTTATAAAAAGAGCCGATCGATAGTGAGAGTAGAGTACGTTGAGACACAAAAACCTCAGCTCCTGTCTGCATCCAGAGAAGACGGTAAGGGTGTGGGTGAACCTCTGTTTTGAGAGAAAGCTTTCGTACAGCTTCTTCGGAGACTACGTTGGCTGAGCAACCCGAATCAATAACAAAACGGCAGGTCTTCCCTTTGTCTGTGCAAGTAGAGCTGAACAAGGCTGTTCGTTGCCATGCTTCACTTGTTTTTGGAGCAAAGCAATTCCTTCGTAACATGAGAAAAGTTCCTGTGTCACCTGTGAGTAGTTCGCCTTCACTGTCATCACCTTGATCATCTTCTTCATCGTAAATAGGATCGCCCATGATCTCTTTGTCTTTAGCGAGTAATCCTCGACGTTCATGAGTCGGGCAAGCGGTTTGAATGTGGCCTCTTTCGCCACACGAGAAGCATCGCAAGGCATTAGGTCGGGAGGGACGGGAGGTACCCGCTACTGTTCCGGGATCGGTAGGTTTATTGTTCCCTTGAGTTCCCGTTGGTGCGTCAAGTCCTGTAGATGTTTTGCTATCGTCGGTAGGTGAATTGTTGCGTTGTCTCGAGTTTCCTGTCCATGTATTCGAAGTGAACTTGGACTGCTGCTCGACTAGTAATGCTCGTTGACGTGCTTCTGCTACAGAACCCGGGTCGAATTGATGTAACATAGTTTGTAACTGTGGTCGTAGTCCTGCAATAAAGCGAGCTACCAGTTGATCTTCCGAGTCTTGAACGTCCACGCGAGTGATCATCTGATAAAACTCTGTAGCGTAGTCTTCAACAGAACGAGAACCTTGTCGAATGTTGTGAAACTTTTGAAACAAGAGACGCTCAAAGTTGTAAGGGATAAACGTCTTGCGCATGTGTTTCTTAAGTTTGTCCCAGTCTACAACCTTTTCCTTACCACGACGTGTTCGTGATATCTTTAACTGATTCCACCACGAGGCACCATGACCACGAAACCGAGTGGAAGCATAAGAAACTTGTTTGTTTGCTGGAACCTCCTTGAATTCTAAGAACTCTTCGACTGCAACAAACCAATCAAGTAACTCTTCTGGCTGAGAACCACCATGAAACTCAGGAATATCTATTTTGATCCCTGTTTTCCACCGTGAATCATCATCGTTCCTGTGCTGACGCTGTTGAGGTTGGGGACGAGGGTGATTGATATCTCCGAATGGATTGGCTAGGTCGTTGTCGTCTTCCTGTTCTTCGAAGATGGGGTTGTTGTTTTGACGTTGGCGTGGAGCTGCGGGAGCGGCGTTTGCTGCATTGGCTGCTAGTGCGGCCTGAACTCCAGCCTGGACTCCTGTCTGGATCGCATCCGCCAGTGTACGTCTCATGTTATCTTGAAAATTCTCCTGAAAATCTTCCAGGAACTGCTGCATCTGTGTCCATTCGTTTGGACGAGGCGCCATTGACACCGAAGATCGATAATCACGAGTAAAATCGTAATTAAAAGGTCTCTGATACCAACTAATGGAGCGGAAGTATTATAGTAACCGATAGATGCAAGGATATCGTTGAATTCTGCAATGCCCGCTATCAATGCCTTCTTAAATCTGTTGAATTCTTAAGAATGCCCAGAAGTAAGGATTCAAGAGATTTGTGTTTCTAAAACCAAAGTCCTAAATTTATATTAATCAATAATCAAGTGGTGATCTCTTACAAATCAAGAGAACTCCTTATATAGCAAAATAAAAGACACAAAACCGACATAAAAAGGAAACCTAAACATAGCTTAAGAAGGAAGTTAAAAATAACTAAGAAAAGGAAATAAGAAATCCAAAACAGAGTAGGTTATCGATGTATGCTACATCAGAAGCTATGGGAACTTCTGAGTCGAGAGTCTGAGAGATTGACAGGAATAGACGAGCAAGTTGCTGGACTAAAGCGTCAGCTTGGAAGGTTACAGTCCTTGTTGAAAGATGCACATGCCAAAAAACACCAGAGTGAAATGGTGAGAAACTTCTTGGAAAATGTCAAGGACATCGTCTATGACGCTGAGGATTTAATCGAATCCTTTCTTCTCAAAGAGTTTGGAGGAAAAGAGAAAGGAGGGATCAAGAAGCGTGTCAAAAGACTTGCTTGCTTCTTACTGGATCGTCGCAAATTTGCTTTAGATATCAAATGCACAACTAAGAGGATCTCCGAGGAGATTGAGGGGATGCAGAGTTTTGGATTACAATAGATTATCGATGGTGGACCTTCACTGCCACTGCAAGACAGAGAGAGGGAGCAAAGGGAGATCAGACAAACGTTTTCTAACAGTTGTGAAAGCAATCTTATGGGGGTTGAGCAGAGTGTTGAAGAGTTGGTTCCCCATTTGGTGGGTGATAATAGCGTTCAAGTGGTTTCTGTATCAGGAATGGGTGGTATTGGTAAAACGACCCTCGCTAGACAAGTCTTTCATCACGACATTGTCAGACGTCATTTTGATGGGTTCGCATGGGTTTGTGTTTCGCAACAGTTTACTCGGAAATATGTTTGGCAGAGGATCTTGCAAGATCTTAGACCACATGATGAAGATATAATAAAGATGGACGAACATACACTACAGAGTGAAGTCTTTGAACTCTTGCAAACCGGTAGATATTTGGTTGTTTTAGATGATGTATGGAAAGAAGAGGACTGGAACCGAATTAAACCAGTTTTTCCAAGGAAAAGAGGTAAGCTCTTATTGTACCTACATTAAGCACTTTTGTGTAGTTTCATATAGGCCTGCGGGTTCGGTTTCTTCGGTTAGTTTGGGTTGGTCAAAATCTCACCGTATTGAACCGAAAAAATTTGGTTCAGTTTTTTATTAGTTCGATTTGAAAAATTTACAGTAGTTTTTGGGTTTTGCGGTCAGTTTTTGAATAATTCGAAAGAAATTAGGTTATTTTGGTTCGGATTTTGGTAGGTTCAGTTCGGGTAATAACCGCAGGCCTAGTTTCATAAATCATAAGTGACTGTTAAAACTTAAAAGAGAGGGAGAGATAAAAGCAAGACGACACATACTGGTCATAAATGCCTTTCATTCCCATCATGAAGCTCTAGCAAGTATTTTCCAGGTTGGAGGATGCTACTTACTTCTCGAGATGAGGGAGTTGGGTTACATGCAGATCCAACAAGTCTTGCCTCTAGACCAAGAATCCTTACTCCAGAAGAAAGTTGGAAGCGATGTGAGAGGATAGTATTCCCTTGGAGAGACCAAAACGGTACACTTCCAGATTTTAAATCAAAACCAAGAATCTTGTGAATCTTTATTCTGGAGCTAACATCTTGAAAGGTGTTATTACCTTGTGATGTTGTGCAGGATCAAGGGTTGATGCAGAAATGGAAGCTATGGGGAAGGAAATGATCGCGTACTGTGGAGGACTACCACTAGCCATCAAAGTGCTAGGAGGGTTATTAGCTAAGAAACATACAGTTGCTGAGTGGAAAAGAGTGCATGACAATATCGAAGCACAAATAGTTGGAAAATCTGGCTTAGATGACAGCAATCCCAGTTCAGTGTACAGAGTACTTTCTCTGAGCTATGAAGATTTGCCTATGAAGCTAAAGCATTGCTTCCTTTACCTGGCTCATTTCCCTGAAGACTACAAGATAGAAGTGAAGACATTGTTCAATTACTGGTTTGCAGAAGGAATATACAATGGATCATCAACAACCATTCAAGATAGTGGAGAAGGCTACCTAGAAGAGTTAAGGAGGAGAAATATGGTTATTGTTGAAGAGAGCTATTTGAGTTCGAGAATGGAACGTTGTCAGATGCATGACATGATGAGGGAAGTAGGTTTATCTAAAGCGAGAGAAGAGAACTTTCTTCAGTTCGTCAAAGTCCATACTTCCACCTTCACCATCAATACTGAGTCTCCTAGTAGATCTCGCAGACTCATTGTACATAGTGGCGATGCGCTTGACATGCTGGGACGTCATAAAAACAACCACAAAGCCAGGTCTGTTTTGGTTTTTGGAGCAGAAGATAACTGTTGGAAGCTTTCAAGTTTTCGAAACTTACAGTTGCTCAGGGTACTAGATCTTTCTTACGTACAGTTTAAAGGAGGGAAGCTACCTCCAAGCATTGGAGAGCTCATCCAATTGAGGTTCTTGAGCTTACACGAGGCTGGTGTATCTCACCTCCCGTCTTCTCTGCGGAATCTAAAGCTTCTGCTATGTCTGAACCTAAATGTTGCTGATCTGTTACACCTTGTCCATGTGCCAGATGTTCTGAAAGAGATGTAGGAACTGAGGTACCTTCTCTTACCTCGTTCAATGCATGACAAAACAAAGTTGGAACTAGGTGGTCTAGTGAACCTAGAGTCCTTAACAAATTTCTCAACCAAACACAGTCGCGTGACAGACCTCCTCCGTATGACCAAGCTCAGAGCTCTCATTGTGAACTTCAGCGGCGGTTGCACTTTCCAAACCCTCTCCTCATCTCTTCACGAACTGAGAAACCTCGAGACGCTTAGAGCAGCCTTATCCCACAAACCCCAAGTGGGTTTCTAATTTCTTTTTCTTTTTTATTTTTCGGTTAAAAACAAAAAAAAAAACAAAAGTGCACGTGGGGCCCGCAAATAGTGTTTAAAACCCATCCAAATTGTTTCTTCTCCTGCGCCTTTTTTGCTTGGTTTCTCCACTTTTTCTGGGCCCTACATGTTAAAATCCCTTTACAGAAACTGCAATAATTCTGCCCTTAGTGTACATGATCGCCGAAAAACACGTGCGGCTGATCATGGAGGTGGTGGTGACATCGTTCTTGATTTTATTCATCTGAAGGATTTAACATTGTCCATGCACATGCCAAAGTTTCTGGATCAGTATCGGTTCCCTCCACACCTTGCACACATATGGCTTATAGGTTGCCGCATGGAGGAGGATCCAATACCGATTCTTGAAAAGTTGCTTCACCTGAAGTCGGTTTATTTTTCGTCTGGTGCTTTCGTTGGGAAGAGAATGGTGTGCTCAAGAGGTGGCTTTCCTCAGCTACGTGCTCTGAAGATGTCTTATCAGAAAGAAATGGAAGAGTGGTGTGTAGAAGAAGGGTCCATGCCATGTCTTGGTACTTTGAGTATAGATAACTGCAAAAAGTTGAAGGAACTTCCTGATGGGCTCATGTCTATAACATCGTTAAAGGAACTGAAGATAGAGCGAATGAAGAGGGAGTGGTGGGAGAGATTGATACCAAGTGGAGAAGATTACTGCAAAGTCCAACATATACCCAGTGTTCAGTTTATCAACTGTGACGGCCACTAAGTAGGATAGCAGTAGTAGTCATGTGCCATTTCACAAAACTAATGACAAAAATATAAAAAATGATGTTATTATGCTATTTTAATTACGGTTTCGTGTGATTATTACACCATGACATTCATGTATAATTATTGTTTAAAATTTCAATTAATGGCAAGGTTATTGGAATTTAAAAAACACTCACATATTTGAAATATTTTAGAAATAAATTTATACAAATGTTTTTGATTGAATAATATCTAATTGTAAATTGTTTTATATTTTAATTTTTAAATTTTATAATCAGAAAATTATTATTTTCAGATAACAGGACAATATATAAAAGACTTATATATTTTTGACAATATTAATTTATAATCTAATATAACATATAAATATAATATTATTAACTTAAATTTTTAAGATTAAAAATATTATTTTAAAATAACAACTTAATATATGTAAGAATTATCTTTTATTTTTTGACAATACTATAATTTATAATCTAAGATAACATATAAATATAATATTATTAACTTAAAATTCGTTTTTAACTTTAAATTTTTTTAAAATATTACTTTCAGATAACAACACAATATATATAAGAATTATCTTTATATTTTTTACAATATAAATTTATAATATAAATTTATAATATAAATTTATACAAATGTTTTTGATTGAATGATATCTAATTGTAATTTGTTTTATATTTTATTTTTAACTTTCATAATTAAAAAAAATATATTATTTTCAGATAACAGCAGAATATATATATGAATTATTTTTTTTGACAATATTAATTTATAATCTAATATAACATATAATATAATATTATTAACTTAAATTTTTAAAATTAAAAAATATTATTTTCAGATAACAACTTAATATATGTAAGAATTATCTTTTATTTTTGAAAATATTAATTTATAATCTAATATAACACATAAATATAATATTATTAACTTAAAATTCGTTTTTAACTTTAAATTATTTTAAAATATTACTTTAAGATAACAACACAATATATATATATATAAATTATCTTTATATTTTTGATAATATTAATTTATAATTTAATATAACATATAAATATAATATTATTAATGTAAATTTTGTTTTTAATTATATAATAAATTATATATAAAATCATTAAAGGTAACAACGATATTAACCGTTCTAACTTTTAATGTGAGAGCTCCGTTGCGAAAAAATATTTCGCAAATAATAGTATAGATATTAACTAAAGAAAAGAAAACTCATTCTTATCTAAGAAAATGAAACTAAATTATTAAACCAATAGATGTATTTGTTACTTTTTTTTTTTGATAAAGAGATGTCTTTGTTACTTCCTTGCCCAATAGACGAGTCCGATGTTAAAAGCCCATACTCCATAGCCTGCGCTGCATCAAAAGCCTACATAGATATACTCCGAGCTTTAAACACTTTCATCTGCCACTTGCATGACCATTGGTTTGCAACCATTGGTTTGCATAAGGAAAGTGAAGGTGGGAATTGTATTTCTTTGGCAGTGTTCTCGTTGCACCCTAACGCCTATTGAAATTTTAACTTCATGCGTTTCTCAACTCTTTGAAAGGAAACTTCCCGCATGATGTCCAGTATCGGCTTCTTCTGGAAGTTCCAACGGTTTCGGACAGTGGCTTTTATCCTGAAAGTTCCAACGGTTCCCATGGTTCCACGGTCTCCCACTAACTCCCAGGTATATTAACTGTCTTCATTATTAATACCCTTTGCATACACCATTTTTCAACAATCCACAAACCAAAGCTGATAATTGTTGTCTCAGAGATAAGAACACAGGTTTTAACTGAATGATTTCTTATTGCTTGAAGAGAAAACAACGTACAATGATCTCTTAAATAGATCATGAAAGCACAACTAACAAACTCGAAACAGACTCCTACATTGACGTCAACAAACTGACTCAGTTTAATGACTTATTCAAACTCCTAAAACAAGGAAACTTCAACTACTCGATGACTTGCCTCTCACGCATAGCCGTTTATTCTTCATATCTTCCCCTAAACTGGAACTCCTCCCTTCCAGTTTAACTTTCTTTAGCTCCAACTCCCAAGCTCTTCCTCTGCTTCTCAAATGTGTCCCGTTTCACCGCCTTGGTCATGAAATCCGAAAGCTGCTCCAAGGTTGAACAATACTCAAGTTGAATGATTCCGTCGTTCACAAGCTCGCGCAGAAAGTGAAACCTGACATGTATGTGCTTGCTTCTTCCATGTAGTACCAAGTTCTTTGACAGCTTGATGGTTGAACTGTTGTCGCGGAGCATGGTAGTTCCTTCTTCTTGTTTAGCTCCAATCTCTTCTAAGATGTTTCTGAGCCATACTCCCTGACAGGCTCCATACGCAGCAGCTACAAACTCTGCTTCCGTTGTCGACAGTGTAACTATGGGTTGCTTCTTTGACGCCCAAGAAACAGCTCCACCACTTAGCATGAAGACGTAACCAGACGTGCTTCTTCTATCATCAACATCTCCAGCATAGTCACTGTCTGTATACCCAATCAATTCATCTTCTCCTCCCTTCTTGTACTGGATTCCATACTCACTAGTGCCTTGTACATACCTTAGGATTCTCTTAGCCGCCAACATATGTATCTCCCTCGGTTCTTCCATGTATCTACTCACAAGGTTTACTGAGTATGTTAAATCGGGTCTGGTAACAATGAGATACCTGAGACTTCCAATGAGCTGCTTGAACACTGTTGGATCAACTGCAGCACCTTCACCTTCCTTAGATAGCCTCTGTCCTGGAACGATTGGATTCTTGACTGGATTACAGTCCTCCATCCCAAACCTTCTCAAGATATCCATAGCATACTTGTGTTGACTGATGAAGATTCCATCTTGATCTTGAATCACTTCAACGCCTAAGAAGTACCTCAGTCGCCCAAGGTCTGTCATTGAGAACTCCTTCATCATTGACTCCTTGAACCCTTCTAATAATGCAACTGAGTTTCCAGTGTAAATCAGATCATCAACATACAAATTTACTATCAGGATCTCTGATCCACTCCTCTTCACGAACAGAGTATGCTCACAATAACACTTCTCAAATCCCTCTCTTGAGAAGTATCCTTCAATGCGAGTGTACCAAGCCCTAGGGGGTTGTTTCAAACCATAGAGTGCCTTCCTCAGTTTGTAAACCCTTCTTGTGTCTCGTTGATCTTCAAACCCCTCTGGTTGATCGACATAGACATCTTCTCTCAGCTCACCATGTAGGAAAGCGCTTTTCACGTCCAACTGAAACAACACCCAACCTCTTCGTGCTGCTGTGGCCAAGATGACACGAATCGTATCCCACCTCGCAACCGGTGCAGAAACTTCATGAAAATCAATACCTTCTCTTTGGTGATAACCCTTTGCCACCAATCTCGCTTTGAACTTGTCTACTTCTCCCTTCTCATTGTACTTCGTCTTGTAAACCCATTTCACTCCAATCACTTTAGCTCCCATAGGCAGTTCTACCAGCTCCCATGTATTATTTTCTTCAATGGACTTTATCTCTGTTTCCATTGCATCTCTCCATCTCTTGTCTTGAACTGCTTCTCTGAAGTTCTCAGGATCTCCTGGGGCAGCCACCATGACGTACTCTTCCTCTTCTTCCTCAACAAAGAGCCCCACGTAATCCTTCATCCAAACAGGTACTGATTTTCTTCTCCCACCAGACACTCTCTGAGCTGTTCCGCTTGTGTCTCCCAGCTCAGGCTCGCCTTCTTCTTGTCTCAGAGTATCTGTAACCTCTTCCTCAGTGTTTACTTCTTCTTCTGGTTGAATTACTTCTGCTTCACCTTCTTCATCTGTTTCCTCCACTAGTCTCTCCCAGACATAGCCATCTTCTTTCTGATTTTCTTCCCATTCCCAACCATGATCTTCATCAAACTTCACATCTTTGCTTATTATAACCTTCTTTGTATCTGGGTTGTAGAGACGGTATCTCTTTGCCTCCTTGCTTACTCCCAGCAAGACACACTTGACGCTCTTCTCGTCCAACTTGATCCTTCTCTCATAAGGTACCATCGCATAAGCAATACAGCCAAAGATTCTGATGTGAGCGATTGAAGGTTTGTGACCGCTCCATCGTTCTTCCGGCGTCGTGTCTCCAAGTGACTTAGATGGACTCCTGTTTAGAATGTGGACAGCATACTGAGCCGCTTCAGCCCAGAACTCCCTAGGTACAGACATACCAACAAGCATACACCTAGTCATGTTCATGACTGTTCTGTTTTTCCTCTCTGCAATGCCATTTTGGTGTGGTGTGTATGCGGTTGTTAATTGCCTCTTGATACCCTTCTCTTTGCAGTAGGCTTCAAACTCTTTGGAGTTGTACTCTCCTCCTCGATCTGACCTAAGGCACACCAAAGCCTGTCCAAGCTCTCTCTCTACTGCGGCTTTGAACATTTTGAAAGTCTGCAGAGCTTCTGACTTCTCTGCCAGAAAGTAAGACCAACATTTCCGACTGTAATCATCAATGAAGTTTATCATGTACCTCTTGTTGCTTGATGATACTGGTGTAATGGGTCCACAGATGTATGTGTGGACTAGTTGCAGGCCACGTTCTGACTTCCACACACTCTTCTTTGGTATGCTTTCGCGATTTTGTTTCCCCTTCATACACACATCGCACAAGCTCTTTTCTTCACTCATCTTGAAAGGTGTAAGTCCCAGTACCATCTCCTTTTTTGCTAGCTCTTGCATTCCTTTGTGACTGAGATGTCCAAGTCTCTTGTGCCACAGCTCTTCTGTCTTTCCTTCTGAGACTTGGAAGCACTTCTCTCCTTCATCTGTTTGCTTCATCTTTGCCACAACGATGAACATGCGGTTTTTACTCATCGTGGAATGCATCAGCAGCCTTCTCTGTTGTTTGTGCCATATTTCACAAACATCATCCTCAATGATGATTCTCAGCCCCTTCTGTTGCAGTTGACCCACGCTCAGAAGGTTGTTCTTGAGACCCGGCACAAAGTAGACTGATGTGATGGTTTGTGCTACTCCATTGATCTTCATGCTGAGATTTCTTCCCTCAACTTTCATTCTTCTGTCATCTCCGAGTTTCACATTTGAACGAAAGCTGCTATCAAGGTCTCCAAACCAGCTCCTGGTTCCACACATGTGGTTACTGCAACCGGAGTCAAGGAACCAGACGTGTTCTTCTTCTTCATGGACTGTCTCCACATGTGCCATGAGTAACACATCTTCTTCTAGCTCTGCATAATTGGCATTCTTCTCCCAGTCTGGACACTCATACTTGTAGTGCCCCTTCTTGTGACACTTGTAGCATTCAACCATCTCCTTATTGAAGCCTGAGCTTCCTCTTCCTCTGCCTTGATATCCTCCTCGTCCTCTGAAGTTGGCACTTCCCCGACCTCTACTTCCATCAGACTTCCATCTTCCTTATATCTCAGAGCATGTTCTTCTCCTACATGTCTGATTAGCTTCTGCTCATGTACCATTAAGGAGCTCTGCAATCCATCAACTGTAAGATCCTTTATGTCGTTGGATTCTTCAATCGCACACACAACATATGTGAACTTCTCGACAAGCATTCTCAAAATCTTCTCTACCACCTTTGAGTCAGCCATCTCTTCTCCAAGATTACGCATGTCGTTCACCACACGCATTACTCTCGAGAAGTACTCTAATATGGCTTCTCCTTCCTTCATCTCCAACACCTCGAAGTCACGTCTCAGCCTCTGTAACTGAGCACTTTGAACCCTCTGGTTCCCTTGGTACTTCTGCTTCATTGAATCCCATAGATCCTTTGCCGTATCCTTCTTCATGATTGTCTTAAGAATTGACTTGTCTATTGACGCAAACAAGTAATTCTTTACCTTGAGATCCTTCAGTTCCTTCTCTGCTAGCTCAGTTCTCTGCACACCAGTGAGAATCATGTTCCTCTCCGGTCTTGTGATCCCAGTTTCAATGAGCTCCCACCACTCCTTGGATCTGAGCAGATTCTCCATCAACATGGCCCAGTACTCGTAGTCTCCATCAAATTTCGGAATGCTCAGCAATGAATCCTTGTCTCCCATCTTCTTCTTCTCACACCAGAGTCGTAATAGGCTCTGATACCACTTGTTGTCTCAGAGATAAGAACACAGGTTTTAACTGAATGATTTCTTATTGCTTGAAGAGAAAACAACGTACAATGATCTCTTAAATAGATCATGAAAAGACAACTAACAAACTCGAAACAGACTCCTACATTGACGTCAACAAGCTGACTCAGTGTAATGACTTATTCAAACTCCTAAAAACCAGGAAACTTCAACTACTTGATGACTTGCCTCTCACGCATAGCCGTTTATTCTTCAATAATACCCAGACTTACAACCCTCTGCATATGCAACTTTGTGCAACACACCAGCACTTTAACAACAGTACTAAAATGGTTTACTCCATAGATTGAACAACAACTACATTTACCACCCAGCGCTTGCGTGGGGCCCGTCCCTAGTAAACAACAACCAGACACGAGAGCAACTACGAACAACAACAAAGAAACTGAGCACAAGCAACACAATGCAAGCGATTAATAAGATAATAATGGGACAGGCTCAGACCAAGCAATCCGGAAAACCAGCGGGAGAGACCTATACGAACGGAGGTTGAACGCCGCGGTGGGAGAAGCCTTCCTCAAGCAATCACCGATGTCCTAAACTCATCTGCTTTTGGTCTCTTAGATCTGAGAACCAGGACGTGACTACCCCAACCGCAGAAAAACGGAGACAACGGAGGAGAGAAGAGAAGCAGAGACGGAACGATGGACAGACGAGAAGAACGGCTAAGGTCTGGCGGCCGCACGACAGCAGCGACTGCCGTAAACAGAGCAGAAAAGCGACAGAGGGAGGGAGAGAGAGAGAGAGAGAGAGAGAGAGAGAGAGAGAGAGAGAGAGAGAGAGAGAGAGAGAGAGAGAGAGAGAGAGAGTGAAAATATTATGTTCCTTACTCACATGTATAGCTACGTTCGACAATTTCAGATGAATCATCGATCAGATACCATACTATGTTTGATATGAAACAGTAAAACGAGTCAATGGACAAACCTTCATTGTACTTTTGGAGATATAATAATATTACCAAACATATTTTATGTAGAAATATATCTGATGAGCAGGGGATTTTCAGAACGCGAAGCTTTATAATCCATTATTGCAGCTCGTTTTTTTTTGCCAAAATATTATCCAAGATGAGTTTTCTTGTCGGGATCAGAGTAAGAAAATCCATGGCCAGCTCCAGATCCAGAACCAGTAGTCATAATGCTATGAGCAAAGTAATTGCGAGATGTTAAGGCCTCGATCGCAGTCATCTCCGTACCACTAACCATTTGATGATGGTGTTGTTGAAACCTCTCCACTTCTGCTATCTTTTATTAAAAATATTAATGAGCTATATTAATGACTTTTAGATGACTTATGGATGTGACTATGGAATTAACAAACACATGCATTAGTTCTTCTTTTTTTTCTCTTACCTTGGTTCGGAGATAGATACTCTCATTATCAAGCTCAATCTCCTGCAGAATATACCATATTCAAAGAATTTTCTCAAGAAATATTGGGAAATTGGTATGTGATACTCACCGTTTTCTGCAGGCTCTCAATTTCAGCTAGAAGCAACTCATGCTATTTCTTGCAAGAACACAAAGCAGATTTAAAATATGTATATATATATAAATTCAGGGAAATAATATAGAAGGGTTATAAATAAGTGTCTTATAAGATGTTTTAGCTACGTACCTTCTTGGACCTGATCCTAGATATGGCTTTCTCAAGACGATTCTCAACCTGTTTTAGTTCCTTGACATTTAAGGCACTCAAAGAGTCTCCCATCAGATTCCTACAACATTATAAATTAAAAACGTGTTACAATCAATACATATAATGTAATCCACACAGTAATAACACAAGCAACTCTCCAGAACATGACACATCAGATTTTTAGAAGCTTGTGAGATTGCCATGTCAATAAATGAAAAAACTATGAAAACCAATCAAATCATTTCGTTTGTACACATCAGTTTTGTCTCGTGCTTTGCCTTTTCTTCTTTGTTTGTATCACCACTTTCACTTGTCCAAGATTTACGATCAGAAATATTGAAAATCAGATGAGCTTCTACTGCTACTGTGCGGCCTCCTTTTCACGCCGTAAGCCCCCTCCTCATGCCTTAACCACCGTATACGTCGCCATCGATCAGATTGATTGAAAGTGGGGAAGGAAAACGCTTGGGGCGGCACAAGCAAGAGTGGATGGTAATCTGACTTGCTCGGATCTCGACTTTGGTGGTTGGTACCGCTCGGATGGTATCATCGGTGGATTGTGAAGATTCGGGGCGTCGAGTGATGGTGAAGACCAGCAGCTCTGACGTCGCTCCTTTCTCCTCCACGTCTTGGTTCTGCCGCATAACACCAACAAGAGCAAAGATGAGTCTATGGACAGCAGATGCGGTGGATCCAAAGGTGATTAGTTCGCAAGAGGAAGGTGGAGACAAACACCACATCTTTTCCTCACACAAGAAAGAGAAGAAGATTTGAAGGAAGAACCAAGAACAATACGAAGGCTGAAGAGGGGAAGAAGAGAACATAATACGAAGAAGTGGTTAAAAGCATTGGTGATTACCACACAAAGAAGAAGACGGTTTGGCTTTAGGTAGAAGGAGATAGATATACTTATATAATTTATACACGTGTTAGGTTAACGTGAATAAGAAAAATTGAGCTTTGGTTTGATAAAAGAAATTAATTAGACAAACCAAACCGGTTTTAGTAAACCAAAGCGATTAGATGATGTTGAATCTGATATGAATGTTGATTTTTAAAGAAAAAAACAGAAGACGAGAACCTGTTTTTATAACTGGAAGGAACCTATTATATTTATATAACTAGGAGTTTTAACCGCACTTGCGGGCTTAACAATTTTACAAAAAATTGTATATGAATATATTATCAATTCAAAATTCACTAAAATAAAGTATTCTTATGCTTTTGAAATATTTAATATTTAGTTAAGAATTAAAATTTATCATACGATTTTTTTCTATTTTAAGAAAACATCTTTCGTTATGCAGAATAAACTTAAAACATTCATATATACATAAAATTATATATGTGGATTTATATTTATTTTTAAAATCTTATGATGTACAATATTTATGGATAACATAATATAGAATCTTTTAGATAATGATGATTATCAAGTTAATGAAATTTTTAAAAACTTCTGAATAATTATATATTAACAAAACTTATCGAATTATCTATTAAAAATAATAAAGACTTTAACGCTTTATGGATTAAAGTGAGAACAAAAAACTAACTTCACATAATAAATATAAATACTTTTAATTCTTTGCTATATATATATATATTGAAATAAAGTCGGTTTGATATTACTAAACCAAATATAATATAAACATATAAATAGATATTTTAGTTATACTTAAATAAATATAATATAAATTTAATTATGACATTGTGGTTATAGTTTTTAGTTATTCTCAAGATAAATATAAAGATAAATTATAAGAAAAATAATTAAAATATTTATTAAGATTAATTATTGAAAATAAAATATAACTAAACATAAAATTACGGGAACCATGACAAATAAGAAAAAAACTAAAATTATGGAGAGTATGAAAAGTAATCGGTTTGATATTACTAACCCAAAGATAATAAAGACATATATATATATATATATATATATATATATATATATATATATATTAGTTATACTTAAGTAAATATAATATAAATATGACATTGTGGTTAGAATTTTTTTGTTATTCTCAAGATAATGACAAATTATAAGCAAAATCACTAAAATATATATATTAAGATTAATAATTAAAAATAAGTATGACTAAACCTAAAATTACAGGAAACATGACAAATATAATATAAAATTATATAATTTTTTAATTTTACTTAAATATATATAATATAAATTTAAATATGACATTATGATTAGAATTTTTAAGTTATTCTCAAGATAAAGATAATGATAAATTATAAGTAAATCATTAAAATATTTACTAAAATTAATAATTAAGAATAAAATATGAATAAACCTAAAATTATAGAAAACATGACCAATAAATAAAAAACCTAAAAATATGGAGAAGCTGACACATAAGCCAAATCACTTTTTAAATAATAGTATAGATTTGATTTTGGATAACAAAAAAAAATTTAATTTGGAAACAGATTATAGTATTATTAGATTTCATCATTGTGGATCGGAAATATGTTTGATGAACTCTTCATTTTTTTCCATGTACATCCGAAATATCAAGCTTGGTGGCAAATAACAATGACACCAGTGAATTATTATATTTCATCATTTCAACAAGTGTTGAAATAATAACGACGATACTGAAAAAATGCTGGATAGTTTTTGATTCCAAGATTTGTTAACCAAGATCCAATTAGGTTTCACTCAGAAATTTTTGAAAAAGCCTATTGCAGTTCACTGAAAATCTGTTTATTTTTGGTTCCTTGGGATATCATAGGCTGAGATTGAGCAGATGCCTGATATAAACAAGAAACTTAGGTTTTATGTTAGATGGTTCCAACAAGTAAGTGGAATCTAAAAACAAAAGAGTAAGTGGAATCTGTGTCTAAAAGAAAGAAAATCTGTGTTATTCTTTAGAATTTGCACAGAAAGATGCAGTGCACATCAATGAGTTATCTTCTGCAATGGGTAATTACATCACAAAACCTTTGAGGTTGGAGAAGAAAAAACTAACCTAAGAGACTATAGACTAAACATACTAAAATACATAATTTGATGCTATGGCCGAATATTGAAGAGACAATCCCGCAGCGTAGCGCGGGTAATTATCTAGTAGATATAAAAACATAAGCTTCCAGTGTTCTAAAGCTGCTTCCTTTTTGCAGGAAGCCAACAAAGAGCGGATTCAACGTTCTAGATGCTCATGTTCGAGCTGATATTGGAATCAATACTTGGAAATCACGTTTTGCCTAAAATTTATTGTAAAATATCCCGATTTTTATGATGATTAAGCCAAACAAGGAATGTGTAGTTAATAATTCAAAACTGTATATGCCTATATCTATTATTTCGAATCACAACTAACAAATATTT
>NC_079518.1:8301745-8382736 GCF_000801105.2 Raphanus sativus | reverse complement strand
GGAGGCCTGAACTCTTGGGTCATACGGTAGTTCATTACCGGAAATTCACCATCTGGTGGAACCTGAAAAGGAAACGCAAGTTAAAGAGCTATTATGACAAGGTGTTATATGTGGTAAGTTTTTGAAGCTCACCAGGGACAAAGTTGTCTATCCAAGTCGAAGCTATCAAGACGAACAGACTCATGAAAGTTACAATCATCAGTATCACCCCTGAACCTGAAGAACTCCTATAATCTGCAACAAAAGAATGAATTTATACCTCAATTGTGAATGTTACCTCAATAGTAGATTGAACCAACTTTATGGGGTGAAAAGATAATAATGATTTGCCACAAATACGCAGAAGAGTTGAACAATTGTAGCTATATACTAAAGAATTATCTTATGAAGAAAGCTTATAAGTGGAGTCATGCAGCTTAGTGCATGTTTCAAGCATTCTCAATGCC
The DNA here is from genome assembly GCF_000801105.2 of Raphanus sativus. Classification (NCBI taxonomy): domain Eukaryota; kingdom Viridiplantae; phylum Streptophyta; class Magnoliopsida; order Brassicales; family Brassicaceae; genus Raphanus; species Raphanus sativus. The sequence goes on along the minus strand of NC_079518.1, from coordinate 8,382,290 downwards.
GAAATGTCACGGAGCAGACACCAATATTCAAAAATAGTGAAAGAAAGAATACGACGTAGATCCTTCACAAAATAGTAATTTTGATTGAAAGGGGTGAAATGAACAAAATACCATATACTGATCTTTCTCCTTCCTATGTTTAGGTCTTCATTAAGAGCTAAACGAATTTCTGGATTACCAGAAAGATAACTCTTCATTTGAATGGTGCCATCAATCTCAGAAGTCAGTATATAACCCTGTTCAGAAACCAGAAAGAAGTCATGGATAATTTCGAGGAAGAAAACTAACATGAAGATGTAAAACTACACATATAAGGACATAATACATAGAGTTGATCTGCAGAAATAAATCGTTTCATGTGGCAATGTGAACAGAACCTGGCAAGACTTCCATAACTTCTTGTGATATAATAAACTAAAAAAAGAAAAGCAAATACTCACGCTTGAACTAAAAGTAACACTGATTTTCTCGATGATGTCCACAAAAATTTCCTCTCTTCTCCGACCTCCAGGATCATTAGCTACAACCGACTTCGTAACTGCTGTTCCAGGCATTCTTTTGGACCCTTGCTGCATATAACATTAATTCAAGGGGTCATTATCATATACCATACAAAGGTTTAAAAAAAAAAAAATCAATCTCACTGTGAAGATGGCAGCAGGATCGAGAGGTTGAAGGCGTGCAGGAGCAATCAAAATTGGCTCGTTGAATACATAGGATTTCAAAACCTCGGTTGATGTAGTTTGCACGTAACCAAAATCCTAAATCAAGGTGTCATATTTTAGTAATATTCGCTACAAACGCATTAACATACTCGCTAATGATGATGATGAGACTTACAATGACTTCATCAAGCAACTCATACACGAGCACAAAGTTCTTCCTGAACGAATCTTCATTCAAAACACCGAGGTAGTCCTTAATAACACGAGCGATCCTTGTAGAAGCTCCAGAACCAGAGAAGGTGAGACGTTAACCCTCGTTGTCGCAACGAAATATAGACCAACAACCTTGACATGGAAGTAGTTCACACCATCTACATTCTATAAAGCACACAGCAAAAAAAAAAAAAAAAGAATGAGAGTTAGATTCATTAGAGCTCTGAACTAAACAGAAAAAAATGCTCACCAGTCACCACTAACAAAACAGTTGAATTCATTATCATTATCACATTTGGATATTCATATTAAATTAATGAGGACGATGATACCTACAAAGATAGGTGGTGCTTCAGCATTACCATCCTCCTTCCAGAACTTGACTTTACGGAAGAATGTCTCTGTACTTCCTTTTGGTACCTCAGCTCGGTCTGTTGCAAATGAAAACGTTACACATCAAAGTTCTCGTTAACAAAAAAAATAACAAACAAGGTTCTTCTACTAAATACAGAGCAGAGAGTCCTCTAATGGAACTATGGAAGCCAGAACACTTTAATCTGTTATATCGTAAAATCTGAATTGGAAAATTCTGCTAAACATTTAATGCGAGCAGATACGAAATGGTGGTGGATCAAACAGATCGATGAGCTTAGAGAAGCTTCAATGGAGAAAATCTCACGAAACGGTGACGATAAGTCCGGAATATCAAGGAATAAGCAGCAGAGAGGATGAGATCGGGAGATAGAGAGAGAGAGAGAAGAGAGCTTACAATCACGGAAGACGATGTTATCTCCTCGCTGAGATAAGACGAAGAACTGAGAGATCATCATCCCCTTCCTTTCCTGGACCCTACTGTTCGCCGATCGTTCTCTCGTCTGTGTGTATCTGCTCTCTGGTGGTTTGCTCACGTTTTTTTTTATTTTACCAATTGATTAAAGTCGTTATCGCAAAGCTTCTTCACCAGTCGGAAGGTTTGACGGGGGGCCCATTTTAGCATATCACAAGATACTGTAATTGTTGTTGTTATATATGTTTCTGCTAGATACTAGTTTATTATCTTGTATAATGTCTGTGCAATTACCCAAACCCACTAAGGAAAAGGCCCATGTCAATTATAATCTCTGTGTTCTGTGTGTGTGAGTGTTGGTGGATAAAGAGATGTCACCTTGGCAGAGGAACCAACTGGAAAAACTAGATCAAATCATCCAGTTTCTCTGCTATTGACGTTCATTTTCAATGCAGAAGCAGAGCATTCTTCACTCAGAGTACCTAAGATTTGGCAACGGCTTGGTTAAACGGATAAAAACAAGTGCATTTCCTAGATGGTTCACTCGCAGCAGTGGAATCAGAATCTCGTTTCTAACAACTGAAGCTTCTTCATCCATGAGTATAATAAACAAAACTTGCACTCGGAGACCGAACAGCTTAGGACAGGAGATACATACAAGAAGACTTAAGTGATGAAAACCAAGAAGAAGATCTATGTCCGGTTTGAGTATGTCACTGAGTTCAAGACAGATGATGAACTTCTTAGAGTCCTCGAGAAATCCAAAAGAAACTAGCTCTTTGGTTGTGGTTGATTTCTATCATCCTTCATGTGGTTGCTGTAAATACATCTCAAAGCTCCGCAAGAAATCTGGTGACAAAGAAGCTCCCGTTATCTTCCTTAAGCATAATGTGAGCATAATGCATATTTGTTTTAATAATGAACAAGCTACATTGAGATTGTTAAATGATTATTGTAGGTGATAGATGAATACGATGAGCAATCTGAAGTCGCTGAAAGGCTCCGTTTGTACGTACTCCCCTCCCTCTCTGAAGTTTTGTCATAAAACAACAGCAATCACGACAAGAGAGTTTTGATTTACTACACTCTTATGTACAGTCAGCTTCTCTCTTCCACTTCAACAAAAAAATGGAGTTCTGTTAGAAGCATTTGAAACTAGAGACAAGGAGAGGATTGACGCTACTATTCACAAATACACTTCCTCTGAATCTTCAAGCACATAGGAGTAAACCGCACTTTTGGTTACCTTTCCCAAATCAATGACAATAATGAGAACTATATTGAATAAAGCAGCATCCCTCAAACTTGTTGTAAACATCCCTTGCACTTTATCATATACTGAATAAGACAGAGACTATTTTTTTTGTCTCAGACTGGAGGATAGCAAGAAAGAGATGGGTTCAGTATGAATACTTAAGTGCAAGAGAGAAAGGGAATAGTTGACATGGAGAAGTGCGATACAGATAGAGAGAGATGGTGAATCTTAAGAACTTTCTCATAGAAACAGGAGTCCCATATGTCTTTGGGCCGATAATGTACATATAAAGGGGCTAAATTGATGGCTGCAAATGGAGCTCAACATATAGCAAGTGCTTGAGTTTACAAAGTGAAAAAGGGAAAACTCAAAAATCTATTACATATCTCTCACTGTGTGAGCAGCTTAGAGTCACATGCCACTATCTTGACCCGGCTAACATTCTCTTGACGGTCGTCAATCTTGAACATTGCGTCCTGTAATATAAAGGTCCATACGTTGTCACAGAACCTGTAAGTGTGCAAGTGCCCCTGTACAAGAATTTAAAAAACGAGATTTAAGCATCTGCCAAACGTTCTCTCTTATCTTGTGTGCAGCGTTTAATAATTGGCTACGACTAGTGGTTACTATGTCCAAAGAGAATTAACGTCAATCATCAGAAACACTAGCATAAATAACATGATGCTAAGATGTATGGATCTGGATAATCTTGGGATAACAGATGTCAGTTCCTACTTATTAGCCAGATAACTCAATCCATACAGCCTAATCCTCAAGTTGAACATTATACCTCTAAGAACTCATATATATATGAACTAGCTTCAGCCTTTTTATTCATACATAACACCTAGACAAACTGTGATCTCGACTGAATCCATACAAGATTAAATCAAGTTGCCACCAAAAAAACTCAAAACTGACACAAAATCATGAAACTAGTGGAAGCATGAACTAATAAACTCTCCAAAGACACGAATAATTGCGCTCCAATGTTAAAGTTCCCTAAACTTTCAACTCTAAGAAAATTACTTCCAGGAAATATGAATACTGCATCAGGTTCAAACCAACCAAAACGAACTAGAGCAAGATTATTTAGAGCTACCAATCACAAACAGACATGTGTGTTTACTTTTACCCATTACCGTTAACTAAGATTCAGTATTACAAACAAAGAATTAAAAAAAAAAAAAAAAAAAGCGAAACAAGAGAGAAAGATCACCTTGATAGACACCTTGGTCTTCACTTGGCTCTCCAGAGCTTCAGTCATGGACTATACAAAAAGGACACATATATATCAGACTGAAACAAAATTAAAAAAAAAAACCACAGAAGCAAAAAACCAAAAGACTCCAAAGATCAAGTAACCTTATCAAACTGAACAAGGACTTGGATAGCTAGCTCAGGGCTCAAGGTACCGCTCTGAACCATCTCATCCAAAGTCTCCGTCAAACACATCCCTATGGTCGATCTCCTGTATAGCTCAAACGTCGCCATTATCTAACGATCTGCCCGATTCAAAGCAAACTCAAAAATCATCGAAATCGAATTTCTAAACAAATCGGGAAATCTGAAATAGCTTTCGACAAAATAAAAGAGATGAGAAAATAGAGAGGGTTTACCGATCTCCGGCGAAGTAAGAAGAAGGATTGGTACGGCTACCGTTGGGGTCCGATTGCGAAGGATTTGGTTCTCTTGAGCGGAGAAAATAATTTGGGGCTTTTATACCCTAGTTTTTGCAGGCGACTATATATATAGGCAGCGATCGATCAAAGGGAGACTTGAAAGTTCCGTTTTACCCTTTAGTTTCTAGTAGAGTCAAAAGGCCCAAGATGGATAAAGAGAGAAACCCATTAATGCTTTTGTATTTGTAGACCATTAAGACATTGCCTAAAACTGTTATAATACGTTAGGCTAAGCCTATACTGTTTATTTCGGTTTGTTGCCACATTTAATGTGTTTGACCGGTTCAAACACAAAGATTGTGATACTTTTTTTTCGGTCAAAAAAGATTGTGATACTTTTGGTCATGGATTGATTACCTAAATACACCATCGATATAAATATATATATATATATATATATATAATATTTGGGTATGGAGTAAATAACTCAGCTGCAGCCTGGAGGCAGGCCTGTCACGGACTCCTATTTACACTCACTAGCAGCGCTGGTCATCGGCAAACATTAGTTTTGGATTCCATAGATTTTCGGAATTTGTAAACATACGTAGATGGTCCGCAAATTATCAAACCAAATGTTTTGGCAAAAAAGAAAACAATAGTTTCACGGAATACCATACGAAAAGAAGAAAATTTATTAATTATGCTATATAACATCACTCATACTTGTTTTATGCTAATATCATCCATGAATAAGAAGTAACTATATTCATCTTAGCATTGGCTAAATATATATTTCCTCCGTTTTATATTAGTTGTCGTTCTAAAATTAAATTTTGTTTTATTTTAAGTGTCATTGTCAATGCGTTTATTTATTCTTTTTTTCCATTTTATTCTTACCCTTTCAACTCATTAATTAACATATTCGAATGAAACAATGTATTAGTTAGGAACAGAATAGTAAGTTTTTGATAGTTTTCTTGATCTATGTGAAATCTCAATGTGAAATCTGACAAATAAAATGAAAATGAAGGAGTAGATTAAGGTCATAGTTTTTCATTTGTGGTTACAAATCTACCGAGTAATGGTACGTATCAATTTACAAGAAATGTCTTTAACACATGGGGTTTTCTGTTGCAGCATGAAATGAATGAATGAGAGAATGATGACAACAAGTCAAAAGGTAACACCACCCGTCCACTTTGCTCTTTCATCGATAAATCCTTCTTTTTCTGACTTCTTTAGTTCTTGCAAAGGACATTGCAACAAAGTCATAGCTACTTGCTTCTGCAGCTATCGTTCACGTTAAGTTTGAATAACGGCATGATGTTACTAAACCTGACAAAACAACTCACAAAACTATACTCGGAAGTTTTTAATGTGCTGCATTATAGCAGATCACTGGTCTAAATTTAGCAATACAATAATAATTTTACAAGCTGAGAATTTTCAAACCTTATTCAGGAATATCATTATTGTGGATGCTTCCCGAGATCACTGTTTCTCTTTACCACTATTAGAGTCACCTCGCAAATCTAGACCATCGATGAGAAGGGGAAATAATCCAGCACCTCCCCCACTCCACTCAATTTTTTTATCAAGTAAACTAGTGTAGCTTAAGTTGTGCAAGCTACAAATTATGAGCTATCACGAGAAAGCTCCACTCCAGACAGAAGTTTGGCATCTCTTAGGGAAAATGTATGTCCAAAAGTGTATACGATTATATATGAGTTGGAGACTTGGCATGACCTAATTCTAAAAAGTATCTATATAGCATCTGGAAAAGTCATCAGTGCACTTTATGTATAGAAGTTAACTTCCTTATATGAGCCTAATACTAATTGTATATTTAGTCATTTAGAGATTGGTGAGGTGCACCTATAAAACCCCTTCTCACAAATGGTCTAGACATGAGAGACAACTCGAGCGAACCTGTCATCAGTCTTCAATTTAGTCAACCACTACAGCTCCATGCTTAAATGTAGCACTGCATAAACAGTGGCATATGGCTTTCAGATTCAGATTAATTCATGTTACAAAGATATGTGAATATTACCAAAAAAAAAATCATGTATCGCTAATTTTAGAAAAGTACTTTTTATTTTAATCATCTAAGAAAATATCGAAATGTTTGGTCTAATCTAGTCTAATCACCTAGTCAGTGTTAATTTGCAAAAATATAATAAAGATAATGAACAAGGATGTGTTCCTAAATTACATATAATTTGGGCAGAGACTTTCAGTAAAACTTTTGTTTACCTTAAAGTGTGACTAAAGAAGATGCAACAAAATGAAATTAAAGATCACAAGAGTCGATTTGTTTCTTCTTTTCTAATATGATGTTCATACGTAAAAGGAACATGGCCACTAAGTACAATTACAATGGGAAAATGACAATCGCACTAGCTACTAGAAAGACACGGATCATGCATTAGGTGTGCATATTAATAAGATATTTTATACCAAAAAAGCATACGATCAAGGATATAATTTTTTTACGAAACATATGCATCTTAACAAAAGTAAATGGAGATGAGAAACCAAACACGAAAAAGGTGACAGATCCATCTCTATCAGTTATCACCCCCATGAACATCAATCTACACATGCAACCTAAATTTAAACACTCTTCTTTCTAAGTACGGCTTCTTTCATTTAACTAAAATTTAATACATTTTAGTGCTAAAAGGGAAAGCAAAACAGTAAAACTTGGATCCACAATTCAGAGAGTATGATAAGTAAAGCTCATGCAGCTGATCTACTAAATGATAAACTCATTCTCCCACTTCTCAAACAATGTGACAGATCCATCTCTATCAGTTATCACCCCATGAACATCAATCTACACATGCAACCTAAATTGATACACTCTTCTTTTTAAGTACCGCTTCTTTCATTTAACTAAAATTTAATACATTTTAGTGCTAAAAAAAAGCAAAACAGTAAAACTTGGATCCACAATTCAGAGAGTATATGATAAGTAAAGCTCATGCAGCTGATCTACTAAATGATAAACTGATTCTCCCACTTCTCAAACTACTGGTGAGAGAGAGATATCTCAAACAATGTAACATAAAATAAATTTGCAAGTGAAAAGCACCTTAATGAACGAGATATTACAGAGCGAGAGCGAATGAAGAAGGAAGAAGAGAGCATGGTGATTACAAGGAGGCGAGAGAGGGTTTTATATAGTAATCCAGAGGAAGCATGACCTCAATTTTAATACTGAATTATCGATTAGTGCGTTAATCAGATTTCAATTAGAATTTTATAATTGAATTGAGTGAGACATGTAGGGCTTCTGATGCTGGCATAAAGCCGTAACTCAGGCTGCTCTAGTCACTGTACACTTGGACTTGGTCAATGGTACACTAGGCTCCGATCTCCATTGAAACAATATTCCAAAATATTTTATTAACTTCGTAAAACTAAAAAACATTTCTCTAATCATTTATTCATCAAAACCATATCACATTTAAATGTAAGGAGTTTTTATCGAGTAAATATTGATTAGAAAAGGAAAAGAAGTGCATGGAAGCAAGAAGAAAAAGTGGAGACACATGTCCAGCTCGGACTTGACCATATAGACCAGAAATAAAGTTAAACCTTTGAATAGTTGTCTCCTTTAATGAATAAACAATTAGTCACGTTTCTCTTCTAGTTCTTTCTGGATCTGTCAGCCTCCTATTTTTTACTCTTACTTTTCTTTGAGTGTGTGCACCATATTGGTATTTATATATTCGAGCGAAAACTATTATTTTATGACATTAGAATATTTCTTTTCTGATGTTCAAAAAAATATTCTAATGTCATAAAAAAAATAGTTTTCGCTCCTTTATCTTTCGTAAACAACATAGATTCCCATAAGAATATTTCTCTTGAAAAAAAAGAATATTTCTCTTGGCGGAGTTCCAAACATAAAAATTCATAATTTCGGAAATTTGAAAATTTTGAAAAACTAAATAGTATTTTTAGTTTTAATTATCTTTTTAATTTCATACATGCAAATTAAAAATATTTAATTCTGTATATTTAAAAAAATAAAAATATTATTATTTATACATTTAACCACCTTTTACCCAATAAAAATAGAAATGAGAATATGTTAACCATGTTCAAGTCTCGCTAAATTCAGAGCGCTAGCTTATTAGTCAGTGTTATCTTTCTTTGATATTAGTTGAAATTGGTCTAAGACATCCACACTCAGACCATCTTCGTTTTTGTACTGAGACACTGCATTTGGATATTAATACTAAAACTAGATTTTGACCCGCACAACCGTGCGGATATTTATTTTTATGTTTATATATATATATTTGGTTTATTTAGTTAGTATATATTTTAAGATTATTTATATATTTAAATGTTTAAATCATATTTCAACTACAATAATTTTATAGTTTTCATGCTGTTAATTAACTAACTATTTCAAATGATCGCATATAAATATATATATATATATATATATGTATGTATTTTATATTTAATTTATTGTGATCCCGATCCGTAATTCAAAGTACTAGATTTCCTTGAAAATTTTGTTTTGTTTATTCAGTTTATATAATAAAGTATTGTATATATAAAAGTTTAAGAAAAGTTAACTTTTTATACATGTATTATATAGTTTATTAATGTTAAACCATCTACCAACATATTATATTTTTAGAATAAATGTTTTATATTTATGAAAATAAAATATACTAACTTATCAATTTAAAATAATTTTTTTTAACTGTGATTTAAAATAATTTTATCATATTTAGTTCAATATAGTAGTTTTAATTAAAATGTTAGATTTGTTAGAAATGGCATACTTCAGAATTATTTTGTATTTAATTTACTATAATCTCGATCCGCAATTCAAAGTGCTAGATTTCTTTTAGTAATTTGTTTTGTTTATTTAGTTTATATAATAGATTATTGTATATATAAAATTTTAAGATAAGTTAATTTTTATACATGTTATATAATTAAACAGAAATGGATATTGCTTTCCAACAAAATCTTTTTAAAATCTTTGTAAAATCTTTGTAAAATGTATTTTTGAAAAGTAATCATTTTAAGTGGCTATTATTATCATTACAATATTTTATATAATTATATTTTTTGTTTTTAAATCAAAACTAAATTAAATTTAAATTTCTGATTATATTTTTATGACAACTAAAATTGAAATTAATCAATTTTCGAAAAAAAATATTGAAAAGATTCTGAAAAGATTCTTTAAAGATTTTGTTAGAATTTTCTTAAATTAATATTTATTTTTATTTTAAATAAAAATGAAGATACTAAATGATATTATAGTTAAGTTATGTGTAGTTTATAAATATTCTAAATAATAGTCCAACTTAAAATATCACACATGAAATGAAATTATAACTTCTATTTTAGTATAATAGATTGCTTCTTATTATGTATTTATTTATATTTAATTTATTATGATCCCGACCCGTAATTCAAAGTGCTAGATTTCCTTGAGAAATTTGTTTTGTTTATTTAGTTTATAAAATAAATTATTGTATATATAAAAGTTTAAGAAAAGTTAACTTTTTATACTTGTATTATATAGTTTATTAATGTTAAACCATTCTACCAACATATTATATTTTTAGAATAAATGTTTTATATTTATGAAAATAAAATATACTAACTTATCAATTTAAAATGATTTTATCATATTTAGTTCAATATAGTAATTTTAATAAAATGTTAGATTTGTTAAAAATGACATACTTCAGAATTATTTTGTATTTAATTTACTATAATCTAGACCCGTAATTTTATGACAACTAAATTTTAAATTAATCAATTTTCGAAAATAAATTTTAAAAGGATTCTGAAAAAAACTTCAAAGATTTTGTTAGAATTTTTTAAATTAATATTTATTTTTATCGTAAATAAAAATGAAGATATTAAATGATATTATTTAATATGAAGATTAATAATAGATAAAAGTACAGTGTGACAAAGTCTAGTAAGTAGTCCATTTTTTAAAAAAATCACACATGAATTAGAAGTTATGACTTCTGTTTTAATATAATAGATATTGTTTAGTGGATATTATTACATTATCATTTACATATAAAATTTAGAGTATCCAGATATTCGAGATTCAAAAATATAGAATTTAAATGTCGCAATTACATTCCAAAATTTTAAAAACTTAAATACCTTTAATACAAATATAAAAATTAACTAAAATATTTATTATAATAATTAGATAATCATTTAATCGGCAAATTCACGCTTTCACGGCAAAACCTGAAAATCTCAATTTTCCATAAAACAAAATCGCATTTCCCACCATAATCATAAAATTATGTTTTCTTACCAAAATTGTAAAATTGTATTTTTTGCTAAAATATAAAAATATATATTTTTGACTGAAACGTAAAATTACTTTTTGCTGTCAAAAATGTAAATCCACATTTTCTTGCTAAAATGTAAACATATGTTTTCTCGCTGAAACCAAAATATTCTATCTTCCAGCCAGTCCAACCAAAATAGTAAAATCATATTTTCCGCCAAAATCGTAAAATTGTTTTTTTTGCGCCAAAAACAAAATTGGAAAATCACATTTTCTTGTAAAAAAATGGAAATTCGCATTTTCACCAAAACTAAAAAATATGTTTTTCCAGCAGAAACTGATAAATTATGTTTTTCACCCAAAACATAAAACCGCATCTTCAGCTAAAACCACTAAAATCGCTAATTTTTTTTTTGTCAAAATCCGCAAAATTGCATTTTTCCAAAAACAAAATTAATTTTAGGTAAATTTGTTTGAATATTATAATAAAAATCATGTCCCTGTTAGTCTTTTTAATTACTAGTATTAAAATACTATCATAAAAAAAGCAACTTAACATTTATATGTTGTAAAAAAACATTTATATGTTGTATTCATATGCTATATCTAACTAATGCGTCAAATATTTAATTAAAAAGAGTGTATATACAGTAGAACCTCTATAAATTAATAATGTTGAGATTGTAAAATTTTATTAATATATATAAATATTAATTTACAAAATTTTCTTTTTTACATTTTTTTCTATTTTGAATACTTTTATTTATAAATAAGAAATTTTTGATTTTACCGTATATACATTAATTAAATTTTAGAAAATTGACTTTTATGCTTTATATATTATCTTATTTGGTACATATTTTTATGTTTTCCAGAATTGTTATATGGTTTTTGATATAATTTTACTAAATATTATCAAAATATATTGAAATGTTAAGAAAAATATTGGTATTATCATTATGAATATAAAACCAACCGTATAATGTTTAGAGCTTCATTTTCTTAGACTTAAAACTTGAATTTTAAATCGCAGCTCAATAAGTTATTTTCTCAGGGTAATTCTATGTGAATGAGAGTGTGACAACCCGTTCGAGGATCCTGACACAGTTCTGTAGATCATCGACCTCAACCCATTCTTTATGAACCTTCACGGATTCCATAATTACATTGTTGGTGCGTTTGACGTTTCTCGAATCAAATCCTCATCTTTGAACAATCTTCCCACAAAACAAGTTGTCATCAATTGAAGTTAATTAGTGACAATTTATCATATTGGAGAATTGTTAAAAGGTGAAATCTTAGATCTAAGGGATGCCAAACGCACCAACAATCTATATTGGGAAGTTAATGAAGGCTCACATATGAAAAGTTAGGGTCGGTGTTCTTCATGATCAGCCTGAGACCCACGGAACAGATAGTTCCCACAGAGCGGTTGTTACAGAGGGTATAGTAGCCAAACACGTACGTATATGCGAGTGCGATCGATCAACTTGCCCATTTTGGAGTCACTGTTTGGTCCATGTTATGCACTTTCATCGAGTACTTCGTAACTATCCCGTTCTATTGTCGATGTGATTGTGCACGATACGAAATTTGTATAGTACCATACTTATGAGTTATGAGTGTTCCATGTGTATATTTATTAATCGAGTTTGAGGTACTTTTTTTTTCTTTTGATAAAAAACAGAGTTTTAGATACTTGAAAAACATATACAGTTTTCGGTCTTAATAACTAGTCATTTTACATGAACAGATGAAAGTTTGTTGGTTTCGGATCTCACACGTGTAATTAGTCCGGGAAAAAACATACATTATTGCCAGAGTGACAAATGGCGAGAAGACCAGTCACAATCTAATAGTCGAGCTAGCCAACTCGCAACCCAAATTAATTGACCTTTGATGGTTTTCTAGGTCTTGTAAAATAAGTTAACCGGATTTCATATCCATAACTTTCACAAGAGCGTTAACGCAACATTGTAATTTGCTCGTGTGCATCATGATGATTAATAGCATGAGTTTCTTTGTGAACCACAATAGCTAGAGTTGTTTACAAATTACAATGACTATTCCATAATCTTTGCAATGGTTGCCCGTGATTTTTTTCATGCCGATCGCTTTTAAGGTTGTGTATTATCCAACACACATGCATATATACGTTGGAGAATCAATCTGATAAACAAATCGGTAATTCGATAATCACTTCCTTTTTGGATATTTGATCATGAACTATCAAATATATTGGAGCACCTTTCTCGAAGAGTTCTTCTCAATCCAAATATCTCAATATACATATAATTACATGTATATATAAATATTAATATTTAATTGATGATATTTCAACGGAAACATAACTTAAAGTATCTCAAAAAAATATCTCATTTGAGATATTTTGAATTACGTTTAATGGAGTCGCTCTTATAAATATTTTAATTTTGAGGTATTAATTTATTTAAAATTTGGTAGGTATTTAGTGAGTTTTTTAAATGTTGATTCAGGCATCGCAAAACCAAAAAAAAATATTTTGTTAAAGTTTCTAATGCCGTCCTAATAATCTTTTGCTGGATATATATGGAAGAGATCCAAGTTAATTAGTGGTCCTTTTTTCTCTCTGAATTGATCGTTGGCTTTGATCGGTTGATCAAACTACATTTCCGACCTATACGATTTTTCGTTTTGTCACAAGTCCTTATTAGAACCGACTTGTCTCCTAATCTGTCGACATATGCTCTGATATTATCAATTATATTGTAGTTTTATGCCAATTGTGTTTGAGGAAAACGGTTTACGCATTCATGCCTTCTTTCTTAAGCTAAATATAACTGAATTGAGTCTTGTTTCTTAAGCTATATATAACTGTATTTAGTCTTGTTTCTTTTATATATACGGCCTCTGTTTCTTTTCATGTATGCTTTTGCCAAGTATTAAAGTCAGTAATAAGAAATTTATGTGCTATTTAACATTTGCACCCCCAAAAAAGGAGGAAATTTATGTGCGCCAGTGGTTTATATGGTTGGCCTCTTCGGCCACTGCGTAGGCGCGATTTTTTAATCCAATATTAAACCAAATGTGCACAACCGCACAAGTAGGACACACAAGAAGCAAGTTGCCATATCAATCATCAATGTGTAAATAAACTCATATATATGTGTGTGTATATACATATAGCAGTGTTCCAAAACAAAATGTATACAGTTAGTTGACGGAGTATATCATTGTTAATAGTTGCTTAAGATGGTTTAAATTTGCTAAAGGAAATGAACTGAATCATAGAAAGATGTGTTGTAACTTGAACTAGTTGGTTTAAGTACTGAAATTTTTTTCCAAATTGTTACTCATCTCGCCGGATTCCAAATTCCAAATTGTGACGCCGGAAGAGCCACGTACGACCACTTTTGGTTGTCGTATGATAATATAAGAAAGGTAACGCCGACTATGAATCCATGATGATTTATTCGGCAAAAAATGAATCGATGATGATGCATTATGATGGTTATATTAGTTTAAAGTTTTTCACTTATCATATCAAGAAAACATTTATGTGACTTATTTTTGTATTACATGTTATCAACCTTTAATATAACCTATTTTAACTATAAATAGTCCCACAAGATATTAAACTAATTGTAAACGAAATAAGAAATTAAGAAACTTAGAGCATCATCAACCCAGCCACCCTCTTGGGTTGCTTTTTTTTTTTTAATTTTGTTTTGTTTGAATAAAAAAAAAAAAGAGAACCAATCGCGGGCCGCCACACGTCAGTGGGGCCCGCAAATAATTGAAACAACGCCGCTTGAACAAGCGTTTTTCCTTCTTGTTTCTTCTTCCTCTCTTTCTCTTTCCTGCTTTTTCTAATTAAAAAAAAAATAAGCACCACCACTAACCACTGCGTTAATGGTGCTCTTAGGGGGGAGGGGTTAGTGGAAGTAGTATTTTTGTAGAGTTGGTTGATTCTAAAAATCAAGAGATTTGTTAAATTTGTAAAGATTTCTAAAAAAAATTCATATTTTAAAAGTTTATGAAAATAATCTAGTTCAAGGATTTTAAGAATCTAAGAAAAATATGCACGATTTTTGAAGTTTTGTTTTATGAGTAAATTAATATAGAATCTAATTTCCAATAACACTAGATTTGATAGAAACTTAGAATCATTAAAAACCAAACTTTTGAATAACAAGAGATTTTATAAGTCATCAAACAATCATCAAATAAATAACACTAGATTTATTAAAATTCTTAAAATCCACCTACCAATAATAATAAAATTTGAAAATTTTAACAATCACTACAAATTCATATGCCACTAACACCCTGCTAAGTCCGTAAGTCTGTGTAAACCTTATGCAAGTCCGTATGTCAAATTGAAATCAACGTGAAACTGCCACATGTCTAATATAGTATAAAAGCATTAAATGTCAATACTTTTATTTTAATATATATGAGATATTTTTTTCCTTAAATAAATAAATTTGTTATAGAGGCGAACTTACTCTAATATATATCTATATATCAGAAGCCACAAAGCTTACCATGGTCAACAGAACTGAAACATAGGTTTAAGTGTATTTTGAGCAAATATTACCGGGTCATTATACTAACTTTACATCATTTTACCAGTTTTCTAAACCAAAATACGAGTAAATTTTTTTGTAATAAATATTCACAGGGATCAAGTGAAACTCCTCCCTGAGACTACCTCCGCGACTGTATATAATTTAATTCTTTTATTTATATATAGAAATTGTTACTTTTATTTTTAAATATGGAAGTAAAATAGAATTTCTTTATAATTTTCTCTAAAATAGAAGAATACTATTATAGACTAAAAAGGAATTACTCTATTATAAAATCATATATTGGAGCAATACACATCAATAATAAAGATTTCTAATATTGAAAAATATATAAAAATGTACATTGAAGATTACTCTTTAAGTGTTGGTGAGGTTTAATCTCAAAATTAAAAAGAAAAGCGTCTGTGTCCGTTTTAAGATTTCTTATAGAAATGTTCTGATATGAGATTTATATGAATACTTCAGCAACGAATCCGATAATTATGTTAGTCGTCTGCCCTAAATAACCAAATTTATATATTTTCGTATTCATTCGTTTATTAGCTAGGTAAGGTTTATGGAGTTTGGTTCATGCTTTTATGTTGGCATTTGTTAAATGAGTTTTTTTTTTTCGGAAAAGTACATTTTTAAAATTTAAAGATTGATATTTTGCTTGGGTGAAATGTAGGAGTTATAAAATAGGGAACATGCAAACAAAAAGTCGGTGGCTGCAAGGGTCGCGGCAAAAGCAACTATCAACACTCCTGGAACCAACGCTCTTTCCCAATCTCAAATCTCAATGATCTTGACAGCAACAGTGTTCTTGAACGTGATGTTTCTAAGTTCGTATGGAAAGAGACATAGTAAGCTAGCTTGTTAGTAACTTAGTATTTGTCTTTTAGTTTCGTGATTTTCAGACCATTTTTTTTCATTCTTAGGAGTTAAAACTAATTATACTAAGTTGGGTGACATATTGAGGATTGGCCTTTAAGCTAATAAACATAAGTCATGTAGTCTAGTCTTAAATCTAAAAATAATAGATCAATGATTTTTAAAGCATCGTGTTTTTGCGTCAATACGAAGATTATCTCTTGAGATTCAACTATTATAGAAACAAATATATGAAAAATCTTTAGTCATCTATAAGCAAAATAAATATGTGTTAGTTTACTTTTGATCCCTATTAGTAAAGACCGACCCTAAAATTTTGGGGACTGTAGACGAGTAAAAAGAAAATTTAAAATTTTGGGGGTATAAATTTTTTTTTTTTACAAATTTGAGGGTTTGTATCCATATAAAATTTTTTAAAAATTTTGGGAGTTTGAGACAAATGTTTCATTAGGCTTGGTCGAGGACCGGCCTTACTATCTATCACTGCATCCTTTTTTACATTTATTTTGTTAGTTCTAATTGCTTAAGAAATTTTTGTCCGGCTTAGTAACACAATCCAACAATCCAGTGATAAGAAAAAAGGTATTGTGACATCTAACAGGCCCAGTTACTAAGCCAGAACCCATTTCCTTCTGCACTTTTGTCCACTAAAACCTTGAAGCCTTCTTCAATTTGATGTACTTGAAGAAAACTCCCAACCAAGTCAGACCAACTTCTTGCTTAGATCAACTACATTAAGTAAGCGTACGGGTTCCGTTAGTACAGTTTTTTTTGGGGAGAGACATCGCTCTGAGTTATGTTCTTGAGGGTCGACATAAAACTACAAAGCTTGGAAATCATGCAAGGACAGTCCATTTGATTGAACTCTGGTATGCATCGGTATCATAATATGAAGTTTGTGTGGAAGTCATCATGTTTCTTATCTCCAGGAAGCTGCAGGGTATTGCTCATGCTCTGCAATATCCATGCAGCCTCCTCAAAATAAATGTTTCTTATCAAGGTCGTAACAGTTTTATGAATAAAAACTTTGGTGTAGTGATGTAGTCTTTGAGGGCCAATTGCAGCAAATGTTGATGCCATGCGTAGGGAAACCTACTAAATTAGAAGAGGATGTGAATAATATTGTTTTTACCATTTGATTTGATCTGATTGTCTTTGGATTTGTCTTACTCTTATACCACCACGAATGAATGAAATGTGTATATATATTATTATTGTGTGTGTGGTAATAATGACTTTTAACAATCATTTACAGTCATTTTACGGATTATTTTCTAAAGAATTATTTTGTAAAGAATTATTCGTTATATCTTAGAGCAGTATAAGATAAGTTCTATATTGGCGTACAATTGATTTCTTCACCACCCTTGTCTTCATCCTCCATCATCACCAGGTTCTCTATGGTCTCGAGGAACGCCGTGACTTTCACCAAGCTCTTCTCATCAAGCCTGGGGACCGTGTGGCCTTTGGGATGATGGACTACCACCGGATTCTTGAACGACTCTATCAGCTTGATTCCGTAAGGTTTCAAGAAATCAGTCTCTCCTACAAAAAATGAAAACATTCTCCAGACTTAAGCACCAATTGCAAATCCCACATATATATATACGTAGTAGATCATATCAACTTACCTAGAAAGTGTAGGGAGGGAGTATCAATGGAAGGCGAATAAGCATCCTCCACAACCTCGGTAGATCTAAACATAGCTCCTCCAATAATGATGATAAACTTGATCTTTGGCACTTTCTGGAGTGCAAGTCCCTGTAAAAAGCTCAAAAACATGATCAAATAAATGTATTTCCAAACAACAAAAGCAACATTGTAGACATACCTTAGCTTGCAGTCCTGGTAAGCCCCCAGACAACATCCCCCCCTGCAATATTAAGAATAAATCAAACATGGAGTTTTTCAGAGAAACCATGCAACTTATCAAAATGTAGTTATTATTTTTAAAATGATTTTGAGTTTCTGAACCCGTTCTTTCATACAATTCCTAATAAGAGATCTAAGCCATGTAATTTATTTAAATGTAGATTTTTCAAAAAAAATGATTAGGAGTTTTTGGATCCATATGTACATCTCCTATAGTACGAAACCGACTCAGGACCATATATAACTTAATTCTCTTTTGTAGAATAAACACCTATTTAACTTGACTTGGTCATGTAACTCTTAAACTTTTACTTAGTAATCTAAGAGATTTAGCCATTAAATTAACTCGTCCTATCAAAATGTAGATTATACCTGAGAGAAGCCAATGAGACCATCAAAGGGACCAAGCTTGATCATACGATCTTCCAAATACTCTAAACAGTTCTCAAAATTCTCATACTCAGTGAACTCCTGACATTTTTTTCAAACGTTCCAACGTCAATTTACACCACGAAGAAGATCTTCATTGTGAAAAGATATATAAAGACAGAAGAAAGGAGAGGACCTTGTTGAATTGGAACCACTCGTAATAAGGAGGATCGAAGATTCCGTCGACATCAGATTTGCCTTGACAAGGAAATGGTGCGTCTAGGAACATGAGATCGAGTCTGTCGATAACAGCTTTAGGCCATCTGTGAAGCTGTATCTTCATTATCTCTCCGCTCGTACGGAACCCATGGAGACATAGAAACCTTGGTTTCCTCACTATTGATCCTCCTTCGCTTCCCATTTGTTTTTTTTTCTCAGACAATAAGTTCACAGTTTGGTCTTTCTTGTGATAAAGCTCTGTCTTCTTCTTCTTGCTTGCTTTTCTTCTTCGAGGAGACACGTTTGATAATATATATAGTGCGTTTTCTTAGTACGTGGCACATGGAAAATAGGTCGCGCTGGGATTGAGAAATTCAGGTTTTGTTTTTGGTATTGGTTGGCAGATGTTGGTGACGATCGACGGCTGAGAAACGGTTCCTCTGACCAGAAATTTTAAACAAACGGTCAAGATGGAATCTCTCTCACTGAAATTTGGAATCTAACCAAACCACATCTTGTGGCCGTCAGTAGGCTTAAGATCTGAAGAACCAAAACAATGTAACCAAAACTGGTCCAGATTTTTCAAACATTAAACGGTTCTTATATTTTAATTTCTGAATCAAATTAGAACCGATCTAAAACCGAACAGTTATCCAAATATATAAATATTAATTAAATACATCTAACATAATCAAATATACTACATAAATATAGTTAAAATCTATTTTAAAAACCTACAAATGTTTGAAAAACTCAAAAATCTAGATGTAAAAAAAAAAACTCAAATCTAAATTTTTTGAATTAACTAAAATGTCTGGTATTTTTATTTGAAATATCCGAAATAATCTAAATTATCTGAAATTTTTATCTGCATCATCCTTATTATGTGATATTTTATCGTATATCGATATTTTATTTGAATTACATGAACTAGTCGAATCAAAACCGTTACTTCATGAGATGAGCTTGTGTACCATCCAGGTATCTTTTACGTGTCACGCAAGCTTCGACCCAGACTGTTGACCTAAAGAAAGCTTATCATAAACCTCTCTTGATTGAAAAGCATTCATTGACACATAGGTACATATATCTTATGAGTAGATCGAAGAGAGGAAAGAAACGAAACTATGTTCGTTGACTAAGAGAAGCAATCAAAGCTTGTGAAATTAAAAGCCTGTGATCATAGCTGGAATCAATAATGAAGAATCTATAAGCTGCTATGATTGGTCAAGTAACTACTAGTTATTGTAAAAAAAGTATCGCACCTTGATTGTATTATTATAAGGTTGCTTGCGTTATTATCAAACCACCAAATTAAATATTTTAGCAATAATATATAAGAGATAGGAAGCTCATGAGAAGAAACGTACAACACACGAAATGATCAAACAAACGAATAAGTCAATCCACCTTACATTAAAAAAAACTAAAGAATCATTAACGGCGCCCTGCGTCTCCGGTAACCGGATATCCGACACCGTGTCTTCTCTGTTGGATATGTTTCTAGTATTGGGCTTTATTAATTATGAGTTTGGGCTTTGTCGTTTCCAACTTTGTTTTCATCAAAATGATTTATAAGAAAAAGAAGAAGTCAAAGCTTGCGGCTAAATTTTCTGTACGAGCTTCCAAAAATCTGAAACTTACGGAACGTGATTGTGGGAGAGATGGTAGAGAGAATCTCTCCTGAGCAGTTACGATCTTTTGACTATAAAGAGAGAGGTTTGGAACTTGAAAGGGGGACGCACAATTTCATCTTCTCTTGATCTTTCTCTAAGTTTCTGTTCTTTTCAATTTGAGAGTTTCATCTTTTCTGGGTTGAGTGCACAATCTAGAAGAGAGCAGAGTAAACCCTGGAGTGACCCGTCTTGGTTATCTTGCACCCGAGATTAGGCGGTTTTTCGCTCAAGTGCAGTAGATCATTCTACGGCTCTGCAACTTGTTTTTCTTTTGTGTTCTGGTTTCTGAATTTCCAGTTTTCGGTTATAACATTCTCGTCGGAAAAACCAAAAACAACAAACTACAAATAACACCAACACCCACTGGAACAATATCCAAAACCTTCTTGGTTTCTTGCTCCGGCGCTGGGTAGAAGCAGCTCACGGCGTTCGTGTCTCTCATAGCAACCGCACCAAACACAAGCATAGACAAAACAGCGTGGATCCAGTCAACGAACCGGATCCTGTATTTACTTAGATCAGGCAAACCCAAACCGGAGGGGTCAGGGTAGTCAAAAACCCACATACCTTTACGAGTAGCAAACCCGTAGTACACGTTACCGTCTTCAGCTATGACGCTGTCCGTGAAAGAGCTGAGGAAACAGGAGATGGAGAGAAGGGTTAACAGCACTAAGGTTAAAACGCGAGTCGCGTACTCGCATGAGCCGTTTGTTGTGAAGACAGGTATGAGCAGCTGGAAGGCTAAGAGGGTTCCCGTCGGAAGGAGGTTGGCTAAGTTTGCAGCTGACGTTAGGGTTTGTGACATGGCCTGATGAGATGTCGAACGTTGTCTCCTTAGCTGTGGAGGTGGAGACTCGGAGAGCTCTTGCTCGGTGTCATTGGCTTGGGAACTAGTTGGGTTTCTCTGCTTCAGGGAAGATGACATGTTGTTTGATCTCTCTCTCTTTCGTTTTTTTTCTTCTTTGCGTTGAGAACTAATGGATGATTTTAATAGATGAACATGATCGTAGTTATATAATACTTATTTAAACTAAAAAAGAACGTGAGGTGAAGTGTTGAAAATAGTTATTGACGTGCTCAATGTTTTTGAGAAGTCAACAGAGGCGAGAGCTGGTCTCATTCTTAATCTCATCCTTAGTTACACTTTCTAACGTGTTTCAAAGTTGACTATTACTACTCTCTTTCTACTACTTGTTGCTTTTTAGAACATAGTATAATATGACCAACACTTTTTTAGTATTTTGCGTGCATTTTGTTATGTGTTTACAAAAGAACCGTAAACCAATATCGATGAACACAACTCGTGTATATATATTAGATTTGAAATGGTGCATCACTAACAATGCCCGCAGCAGATTACAGTTTAAATGCGAACAAAATCTCCTCGTCCCAAGACAGGAAATATACAATACACGTAGTCCTATCAGACACACAGACAGATACCGTTACATTAGAAATGATAAATGTACACATACAACAACAACCATCTTTTCTCCTTTTAACCTCCATAGCTTTCCTCAATCACTTCATCTTCCATTATGGCAGTCAACAACGAATACTTCACCTTCAACGAGATCTTCCCTTTCTCCACCAACAACCTCGCACCCGACACAACCCAATACCCCGGCGACTCCTGCGGCCCTCTCGTCATCTCGCTCGTATCCACAAACTTCAAAAGCTTGGGCGCCTGCACAGGCACCGGCGGTCCACCGGGGTATATAGCAGAGTTTATATTCACATCCGCAGGCCGCGGCGGCGGTTTCTGCGCCGCTGCTGCGGTGAAGTGATGGCTTATCAGCGTCGAGATGAGTCCCGACTTGGGAGCGAACCCCACCGCTTCGTCCCATTCCGAGTTCTTCACGCTCGTCGCTCCCATGACCTCTGGAGAAACAGAGGCGCAGGAAGAGCACGTTCTTGAACCCGTGGCTCTCCACGTGGAGCTGCGCGCCCGTCACCACCGAGAGATCGTCGTCTGACTCGACCGGCGCTGTGCAGACGTGGGAGTAGTTCTTCCAGTTTACTTTCTCGTAGTAGCGGCGGTCGTGAGACGCTTGCCGCATGCTTTTGTTTGGATCGTCTTCGAGGTGGAATATCTTGGGGAGAGAGGAGAGGTGTTGGAGATGGATCGCTAGACGGTTGCTTCTTCTGCCTTCTAGGTAGAGACGCATGCCAGTGATTGGCCTCTTACCAACATCAACCTGAAAGTAGATAAATGAGAAACCAAACATCTTTAAAGACTTGAGACCTCAAAGGGACGAAACAAACTCATACCGGAGTGGTATTCACATATAGCTTAGGTCCGAAGAAACGGAACTGCAGAGACGCACAGCTTTGCTGCTTCCTTTGTGGACCAAGAGGGAGTTCGCTAAACACTGGAGCCCACTGCCTTGGTAGCTGAAACTCTAAAAACTGATGCAGCTCTGTGATTGGTGGCTTATCTACATAACAAACTCGATAATGCTTTTATAATATGCTTAAAATGTAATATAAACCACTACTACGAAGAATAATTGAATAAAAAAAACTAAAATTAATATGTAGGCTTTACATCTTAGATAGAGATTGATGGCGTGGCTCAAGAATCCACTCCCTGGAACACCATTAAGCAAAGAAGTGATTGGAATAAAGGACATGGAGATAGCATCAGGCTCCGTCTGAACTGTTTGCAGCCAATCATTATGCATTAGGTTTCTATTATCGTTTCCGCCTCGCCTTTTGCACATGAAGACAATGTCCTACAAATCATAAAAATGTAATTCATGAGAAAAAATAAAGAAGCAAACTCACATGGTACGACTAGAAAATCACCTCTTTATTTGCATAAGAGCCCAGCGAACTTGTATCAGCAAATCTCAGGCGTTGCTCTTTTGCTTCCACCTTACTGCTTGGATGATGCATTCGATCTGAAGCCATGTTCTGCACTCCGCTAGCTTCCACGAACCTCTTGTCTGCCACCTCTTTTAATCTTTTCTGCAGCTCGTCAGGTTGAAGTTTCGACGAGTGTTGCTGTTTCGCATAAATCACATCTTTCCCTCCCATCTTAACGCCAACAATTATATGCGTCCCATAAAGATCTATAAACCTGATAAAGAAACATATATTATTTAAGTGTAAGCTACAAATCTCTCAGCACTCCGAATAATAAAGTAGTGTTACTATACTAACAAAACTAGGCCTATATATAGAATTCAACCTTTCTAAATATAGAATTCTTTGGCAAGAAAGTAACTTTCCATATATATAAAACCGTGAATGAAAAAATTCCAATGACGAGAACTGAACATCACCTTGCCAATGCAGCAGGGTCCCATGTTGATGGGACGGCCTGCTTGACATGATCACGGAGTAACATGTGAGATTTGTCCAAAGCAACGGTGTAAAAGGAGATGAATATCCCATCGAAAGCAAGGTTTTTGGTATAGGCTGCATCTTTCTGCCAACAGCCCGAGAACTCAAACATGGCGTTGAAGAGACCCGAAGGGATTTTACCAGCTAAAGATAGTTCCTGGTTGAACTGCTCTGCCATCTAGAAAAAAAAACACAACAAAAAGGAAATAACTAAAGCATCCAGAACGCTCTGTATCAAATATTCACTCTGGATCTCATTGCTGAGAGGAGTGAAACTATAAAGTTTACAAGCAAGGCACAAGAAACTAGCCAAAGGTTTCAGCATATGGCCCTCTTATCTACTACTCAAACTACAGCAACAAGAGCCAATACTTAATGAACCTACAACAACAACTAGATACTTTTTTTGGTAAGAGTTCAAAGCAAAGTGTACAAAGAAGGAAACTTTTTTTAAGAACCTGTTGGAAAGAGAGAACATCAGAGCTAAAGCGCATGCGCTCTCCTTTATCGCATTTGATAGACTTTGAAACATTAGGGATCGAGATTCCACCGGGTAACACAATGTCGCAGCTGTCGTCTCCGTCTTTGATGTCGAGCAAGCGCGATTCTTTAGAGCCACCTTTGCAATACTTCAAGCGCACATCGATAGCTAAATCGTAACCGCAGCCGATTGAACCAATCGCGACTTCAGCTGCTTTAGAAGCAGGTAGCCGAAGTGCCATGCTTTTTGAGACCCAAAAAATAAAAATAAAAAAAGAGAATTAAGCTAATAATTAAGACATAAAAGCAATCAAAGCCACTTTTGGTTTTGTAATGTGTTGACACAAGTTGAATTGTATGTTGTTGTAATATTGTCAAATCAGAGACACATCAAATCTGACCAAACCTAAAAATATAGGACAAACGACGACCAGGTCCAAATTGTACGGAACTTGAATTGATGAAAGAAGAAAGGTATACTGGTGAAAAGCAGAGGTTGCAGCAGATCAAGTAGGTTTTGAAGCATATGACTTCAAACGAATCGCAAAGCAGCTTAGATATAGCCAAATGAGCTTGATCTAGACGAGGAGCTGAGAAGAATCCTCGATTGAAACGAAAGAGGTTTGGAGAGCTATGGAATGGAGATGGATCATGGAGGAAGAAAAGCCTCGAGTCGAGGAGCGGTCAATTAGGTTTCCTTTAAGTTAAGGAAGAGGAAGAAGGTTGGATGGTAACAGGTGAGAAGACAGTTAAAATTCTGACCCGGAATCCTAAGATCTTAACCCAACTTAAACCGGAACTCGAATTCGCGTGTCTATCGGAACTGTGCAAAATATTCGAGTGCCGTGGTTAGTGCGTATATAATGACATCGGATTCATAAATAAAACCATAGAAATACTCGAACTCGAAATTTTGAACTCGTTCCAAATAAATGAAGTCCGAGTGGAATGTAATAAAAAGTTAAATACAAAGATTTTTTTACTTCCCAAGAGACATATTGAGTTTCGTATATCACAACAAGGCACATTCCACTTGAGGAGTAGTTTATTAAGAGTCAAAGACCTTAATGTCCTTATAGTGAATGAAACCGAACCGGGGTCGATATTGCCATAAACCAAACCATATCAAAAAAAACTTAAACCAATTCCCAACCCTTGTATCGTGATTCTTTCATTCCCCCTTTTCCCCACTCTCTCATTCTCTCCTTACGATTGCGGCGGAGATCAACTAAGAACCCTAATTCCAGTCTCGCCGTTTCCATCTCGTCATTCCCGGCTGATACGAAATTTGCTACCGCTCCTCTCCGGTGTAAACATCATTACCAACACAGATTCCGTCATGAGAGGTAAATAACTCCGATTTAAACACAGATTACTCTTTTTCAATTATGATTTCTGAAAACAAAACATGACCTTTGATCTTTTTCTCTAATAGATGAACTATTTTTACCTAATTTCGGCCGAGATCTATGTTTTTTGTTCTGTAGAATTTTGTTAATTTTATCTAGAGATTTCGCTGTCTAGTTTTTCTATATTTCCTGCCGTCCCACCTCGTGTTGGTTTGGTTGATTTTACATTTGTTAAATGCGCTAAAAATGGTGTTTTTTCCTCACCTTAGAGTGATTTTACATTTTGATTTGTTTCTCCTCTGGTCATGTGTTTAAGATCTGTATTGTTACGATATGTGAAGTTACGTTTTGTGTGTATCGTAAAGTGTATCATGAAATCCGTTAGGTTCACAGATCTTAAAGAGATTCAATTTTTATTTTGGTTTATGATGGTTTCAGTTTTTTGATATCAATGTTTACGTGATCTTATAGGAAAGAACAAACCCGATAACCTCCGAGACTTTTCGCAAGTTTTCCATACCTCCACTTCACCCAACAAGACAACTCTGTTCCACGCTCCACAACTCCCCCACACACAGCTCCTTCGTACACAACTCCCCTGAAGACGCTTCACCCGTCCACAACAGTCCCATCCACAACAGTCCTGAACACACTACGCCCATCCATGATTCCCCTTCAAACACACCATAACTCATGCGAACTCAAACTACTCCACATGTCAGCTATCGTTCCGGTCTTCCGGGGATTGAGCAAGAAAGATAATCATATGTTATTTTTGTTACCTTCCTCCATAATGCAAGTGTAATTTCAACTTGTTTTAGTAATGTCATAGCTAAAGAAAACTTGTTTCCATACCTGATGGTTTCATTTTTTTGGTATCAATGTTTTCTCTCTTATACACAAGTCCCTCGTACACAACTCCCCTGAACATGCTTCACCCGTCCACAACAGTCCCGTCCACAACAGTCTCGTCCACAACTGTCCCGTCCACAATATATTTGTTTACGAGAAAGTTAACAATTTTTTTTTCATTAATGGCAAAATCGTAAATACTTCATCTTCTTCTTTTTAGGGTTTTGTTTCTTCTGCGAATTTTCATGGCCGCCGCACACATTTCTAACATGATTTATCATTATTTTCTGCCATTTTCTTATTATTTGTGTTCAAAACACTAGATTCATCACCTAGAATTCAAATTCAACCTTAAAACACACATAAACGTGATTTTTTTTATGCACCCGATTTTTCTGGCCGCATTTGATAGCACAAGATTAAATTGTGGATGAAGCAATCCAATGGTCGATAGCACCTCTAACATTCAACCATTGGGGACAAGAATGTGCTCCACATCTTTCAATATATACCATAGGATCAGAATTTTCACCTAATCTAATGGTCAAGATAGGTTTCCACATTTTCATTAACTTAACAAATTAAAGTTTTCAAACCGGGACACTTTCACCAAACCGGTTCCGTAGACCACCCACACAATTAGTTTTGCTTCATTAAGGGCAGAAATGTCCTATCACATACTACAAGACAAAAAAATGTGTTCTACATGTTGAATGTGTCTTTCCTTGTAAACAAAAGATAAAATGTGTTCTTTATGGTAATCAACTCAAATACAAAAAGGTAAAAACCCGATTAGAACATGAATCATAGGCTTTATAGTAAAAAGATCGAAGTTTTGGTAAAAGGGAAGAGAAGTCAGAGTGGTGGTCAAAGAGTTGGGCATTTGATTCGTTTCAATTTTAACAGGCTGTTGTTAACTATGTCATGTTTCTTTGTTTATTAAGGAATTTTCTATTATTTTCTATTTCCTAAAGGAATTTTACTAGAAGAAGCACCGATAACAATGAAAATGTTCTATCATGTTTGAAACTTCTCAATTCTCATTTATCAAAGAGAGATCTGCCTAAAAGGTGAAGATATGGTCATTTTACCCAAGTTACTTGGGAAGATGACATAGCCTTAAACTACTATTAAACATGTCTCTTGGTTTATTTACAATTTATATGGAGAAGAAGAATCATATACTAGAAATTAATGTTACATGGAGAAGAATAAGATTGAAATTCATTTTTTTTTTGTAGTGTTTAGGGTAAGTACAGGACCTGCCACTGAAAACAGTAAAGATCTCAAAGTATCTGACCTCTTAACCTCTGAACATTCATGGTATATCAAAAGAATTGAAGAAGAGCTACCTCTACTTTCATCACAAATCATGGCACTACGACCTAGTCTTCTGGACACTGAAGATACTTTCATCTAGAGACCAGTGAAGGACGGCAAGTATACGGCAAAGTCAGGTTATCACTCAGTGCGTTGTAGCATCGCAGGAAAGTAACCTTCATACCCCTCCTAATCAGGAAGACTTCAATTGAAGGAAAAAAAAACATCTGTAACGGGCCCATACTCTCCTAAGATCAAAGTCTTTCTTAGGTCTGTCATCCAAAAGGTGATTCCACTTGGCTATATAACCTGCAAAAAAAGAGGACTTATCCAGGAATCAAAGTGGCTGGAGACAGAAACTCACATCTTCTATCAATGTCCGTATGCAGTCCAAGTCTGGCAATGCTTGTCCTTTTCTCCAGCAGTTCACCTAGCTGCCTTTCAAGACCTTGCTTCGGCTCTAGTCAGCTTTCGAAACGCTCCACCAGTGGGTAAAAAAAAGGGTAAGTAGAAGAAGAAACATCTTAGTACTTGATTTTCTGCATTGTACGTCTCTCACTACTGTAAGTACCGTGCGATATAAATAAAGAAAAGACTGCAACGTCTTTATCATACTATTGGAAGTATCCTCTGTAACAACATTGCTTCTTACTAAGCACAAATAAATTACCTTCACAAGCATTGCTCAAATCGTGTGTGTTTGCACACCCACAGCATCGGATGTACGAATTCAATTCAAAGCCTTGTCCTAGTTCGTTTTCTCATTTGCTGTCTGTGAAGTCAGCATCGATCACATCATCTTTGTTTGAAGAAAAATCTGCTACCTTCACCTCTCGGTGAAGGATCTGCACCTCCTGCTCCAGCTCCAGGCTGGTTGTACAGAGACTGGCCAATCTGCATCACTTCTTGGTTAAGAGCAGCCATGACTTCCTTGATTTGATCTGCTTCCAATTTTGTCTTTAAGCTCCTGTAGCTTGGCTTCCACCTTCTATTTAATTTCACCTGGAATTTTCTCTCCAAGTTCTTTAAGTTGCCTCTCTGTCTGGTAAACAACAGAATCCGCCTGGTTCTTTGTGTCAATTGCGTCTCTCTTCTCCTTGTCAGACTGTGCAACTCTTTCTGCTTCTTGCACCGTATGGTTTACCTGTAAAGTTCATTCACACCTAACCTTTTTTACAATGACACAAACATAATGACAAATCACCACTTTGTTTACAGTGAGTCTACCAATCATCATGGAGATGCATCTCTCACACCTCACGGATGGATTTAAGAAAACAAATTGATGGAGGAACGGAAGCTAGATAAAAGGATAAAGTTGGGAATACTCTTATTCGTGTTATAAAAGCTGTTTAACTAATACAAATTCAATGTCTATTCATTATCAAAGTTCTATCTCCAAAAGCTCTTGAAACCTCAAATATTTAAAGCCCTAGAAGAGGTCACGACGTATTAGAGGGAGTGTTTTGAAGCTGTCCATGTCTATCTAATATTGACTAAAGAAAAGGAAACCGAAACTCATTCTTATCTAAGACAAGGAAACTAAATTATTAAACCAATAAATATCTTCGTTACTTTCTTGTCAAACAAGTAAACCCAATAGACGAGTTTGACAATAAAAGCCCATAGCCTGCGCTCCATCACAAATGATATAACTGAAGCAGTGTTGTTTGGTTTGACAATTTTACATACATCATCCTTGAGCAATGTACTGGTTCCAGTACTGTACTGGTAATGTCCCGGTGAATTTGTCACTTGCACTGACTGAGAGGATTCCATTGGCATAAATGCATATTTCACGTCTATTTGTGGAACTCCATGTGGTGACAAGAGTGAGCTCTAAGTCTTTACTTGTGGTTATGGATACATCAGACAGACCGAATTATATAACAAACATGTCTAAAATGGATTCGTTGGTCCAACCATTTAAGGCCAAAATATTTACACTCTGAAATCTGAATCGTTATATACCTAATTGTAACAGGGGGAACAATGATGAATGGGTGATCCAGTAATCACCATGCATATTTAATATTATATCTCTTGAAGGAAAAAAAAAAAGAAGAAAAGGTTTCGACATTTTTATAAGAATGGTGTTGCGCCTGCATGAATGGTGACCCACTGATTTTGCTGCCCCGCAAATATCGCATGGAAAATTGGCACCCTCTGTTTCCACGAAGCTAACTTCCATATATCTAAAGTCAACGGGGTCAACAGTTATGTGCTTGTATATACAAGTCAAAGAGACTCTGTCTCGTGTTTCACAAAAAAAAAAAAAAAAAAAAAAAAAAAAAAAAAGACTCTGTCTCGCTCTTTGCTAATTCTTCCTCCTTATCTAAAAACCTCTACGATCTTTATCCTCCACTCTTCATCATACGAGTATGGATTCTTATTTTTCCCTTACCAATGTTGCTGTTGCTGCAATAAGCTTCTACGCCTTTTTGGGTACAATGTTTTTCAACAGAAAATCCAGATCCAATCAAGTAAACAAAAAAATGGATTCTTCTTCTTCTTTAACTCTTTTGTCTTCTTTGCCTCACAATTGGATACATCACGTCTTCCCAAGCTTCCACGGGGAAGATGTCCGCACAAACTTTCTCAGCCACATTGTCAAGGAGTTAAAAAACAAAGGAATCGACCTATTCATTGACAATGATATAGAGAGAAGTAGGTCAATCGGTCCCGAGCTCATAGAAGCTATTAGAGGATCTAGGGTTGCAATTGTCTTGCTCTCTAAGAACTACGCTTCGTCAACATGGTGCTTGGACGAGCTGGTGGAGATCATCAAGTGCAGAGAAGAGTTGGGGCAAACAGTGATGCCCCTTTTCTATCAAGTGGATCCAACTGATGTAAAGAAGCAGACTGGTGATTTTGGGAAATTCTTCAGAAAAACTTGTAAAGGAAAAAAAAAGGAGGAGATCGAAAGATGGAAACGTGCTTTGACGGAAGTGGCTCAAATCGCAGGTTTTCATTCATCAAACTGGTTCGTCCTCTTCACTCCCACTTGCTCTTAATCTTTCTAACGCATAAACGACCTCTATATATTTGTAGCTTTTAAACAACAGCCATCCTGAAAATTCTTTTTTTTTTCTTTGAAAAATATGTATGTGTTGCTTTCTTTCCTTGATCTACAGTTAGTATTCATACAAGTATGAGAATATCTGACTATATAGTAGTATCTGAAACTTTTTCACTGTTGATCATCTCGTTGTTCAGGGAGAATGAAGCAGACATGATTGAAGATATTGCCACTGACGTTTCGAACAAGTTGAACCTTTCCGCACCATCCAATGATTTTGACGGCTTAGTTGGGATGGAATCCCATATGGAAAATATGGGAGCACTGTTACAGCTAGATTCAAACGAGGTGAGGAAAATAGGGATATTGGGTCAGCCTGGAATTGGTAAGACTACCATTGCTAGATATATATTCAACCAATACTCCCAAGATTTCCAGCTGAGTGTCTTTATGGATAATATCAAAAGAAAGTATGCAACAACGGCTTGTTCTGACGACTACAGTGTGAAATTGGATTTACAAAGACATTTTATGTCTCAACTAACCAATGTTACAGATATCAAGAATTTTTCACATTTGGGAATTGCCAAAGACAGGTTGAAAGACAAGAAAGTTCTTGTCATCCTTGATGATGTGGATCGGTCAGTACAAGTGGAAGCAGTGGCGGAAGAAAATAGTTGGTTTGGTCCTGGGAGTAGGATTATCGTCACTACACAAGATGAAAAGGTTTTAAACGCAAGTGGGATCAACCACATCCACAGGGTGAATTTACCATCATTTTATAAAGCTCTACAAATGTTTTGTATGTACGCTTTTGGTCAGAAAGACCCCAAGGATGGTTTCAAGGAGCTTGCTTGGGAAGTTATTAGGCTTGTAGATAGTCTTCCCTTGGGGTTAAGGGTTATGGGATCATATTTTCGGGGAATGTCCGAGCAAGATTGGAGGGAGGCACTACCAAACTTAAGGGCTCACCTTGACCGAGATGGAGAAATTGCAAGCATTTTAACGTTTTGTTATGATGCCTTATGTGATGAAGATAAACGTTTATTTCTTCATATTGCCTGCTTTTTCAGTGGTGAAAAAGTTTATATAGTGGAAGGCTGTCTAGCAAAATGTTTTTCGGATGTGAGACATGGGCTTCGCGTCTTATCTGAAAAATCTCTCATATCTACAGATATGGATTGGGGAACAATAAAGATGGCTGAGTTGCTAGTCCAACTGGGAAGAAAAGTTGTGCGAGAACAATCGGTTAATGAGCCTAGAAAACGCCAATTTTTGACTGATGTAATTGATATTTGTGAAGTGTTGAGTGATGATAAAGCCGTAAGTTGTGACTTTGATATCTTCATTGAATGCACATTACAAATTAGAGATTTATTTAATAACTAACCATTTTTTTATGTTTCATTTGGGTCGTTTTACAGGACAGTAGCAGCGTCATAGGACTTAATGATGAGACTTACGAGGATATAAAATGTACAAGTGAAAGAGCCTTTGAAAGATTGTATAATCTTCAATTCTTAAGAATCGACAGCCTTGGCGTTAATCCGCGAAGTATGAACTACATATCCCAAAAACTTAGAGTACTAATTTGGCAAAATTTCGATATGTCATGTTTTCCTTCAAGTTTTAATCCAGAGTTCCTAATCAAGCTAGAGATGAAGAATAGCAAGCTTAAGAAATTATGGGAAGAAATGAAAGTAAGTAATATTTAGTTATTTAGGCTATCTAACCAATTTTTTCTTATGTGTTTAATAATAATTGTATAATAGTGTTAATCTTTGAGTATATATTTGTCATTACAGCCGCTCAGCAATCTCAAGTGGATGGATTTGAGTTATTCAAAAAAATTGAAAGAGCTTCCTGATCTCTCAACTGCCACTAATCTATATCACTTGGATCTCAGATACTGTTCAAGTTTGGTGAAACTTCCTTTCTCTATTGGGAATGCAATTAATCTCAAAATAGTGAATCTCTATGATTGCTCGAGTCTTGTGGAGATTCCTTCATCTATTACAACAATCACTACTCTCACATCGCTTACTCTCCATGGATGCTCAAGTCTGGTGGAGCTTCTCTTAAACTTTGAAACTGCAGTCACTGATCTCAAAGACATTGATCTCAGTCATTGCTCAAGCCTGGTAAAACTCTCTTTCTCTACTAGGAATTTTATTAATCTTCGTAAATTGAATCTCAATTATTGCTCAAGCTTGATGGAGCTCCCTTATTCTATTGGGAATGCAACTAGTCTTGAAGAACTGAATCTCAGTAAATGCTCAAATCTGGTGAAGCTCCCTTCTTCTATCGGAAATGCAGTTAGTCTCAAGAATTTGAATCTCCATCACTGCTCAAGTTTGGTGGAACTACCTTCCTCTATTGGGAATGCAACTAATCTCCAAAAATTGGATCTCAGTCGTTGTTCAAATCTGGTGAAACTGCCTTCCACTATTGGGAATGCAACTAGTCTTGAAAAACTGAATCTCAGTCATTGTTCAAGCTTGGTGAAGCTCCCTTCTTCTATTGGGAATGCAGTTAATCTCAGGATTTTGAATCTCAGTCATTGCTCAAGCCTGGTAAAACTCCCTTTCTCTATTGGGAATGCAACTAATCTATATGAATTGGATCTCAGTTATTGCTCAAGTATGGTGGAGCTACCTTCCTCTATTGGAAAACTGGTCAACATCGACTTGGAATGTATCGGAGAACTCGATCTCTCAGATTGCTCTTGGTGGGAAATTTATCGTGAGAGTTCCACAGACATTCAAGAATTTGATCCATGGATCGAGAGCATATCTGGTTTAGGTCAACTTGTACTAAACGGAATGAAGAAGCTTGTATCACTCCCGCCACTTCCCGATTCGCTATGGCTACTAGATGCAAAAAATTGTGAGTCACTGGAGAGACTAGATTGCTCCTTTCGAAATCAACGTTTCCGTAATCTGCACTTCACTAACTGCTTCAAACTAAATCAAGAAGCGAGAGATCTCATCAGCCTGACACGGACGAATGATTATGCAGTCTTTCCCGCTGAAGAAGTGCCTCAGTGCTTCACTTACCGATCATCTGGGAGTTCCGTAACTGTGAAGTTGTTGAATCAAAAGCCTCTTGGCAAATCAACTAAATTTAAGGCTTGCATCATATGTGGTGATGTGGAAAAAAATGACACTGTAGATTGGGGATCTGTCTGTTGTAGCATCACGTCCGGAGGGAATGCTCTCACTGCTGGTTATAAAAGATTACAAGGAGTTTATCCGGGGCATCTGTATACATTTGAGGTTGAGGTTGAAACAGAGGAGGTCACTTCCGCCGAGCTTGTTTTTGATTTCGAGCTCCAGTACAATATACTTTCAGAAAGGTCAGAAGCATGGGAGATAAAAGAATGCGGGATGGTTCAACTCTTGGAGGTCTCTTCATGCTGATGAACATTATTGACAGCTTCAAAGATGGCCTTAAAAGTTAAAACCTAAGTAAGACAAAACATTCGGAAAATGACAATGCAAATTTCCCAGACAACTTCTCTTTTTTGTTATTCTGTCTCATCGTATTTGAGTGCCTAACACAAAGTATCTACTTGTGCTTTTAATCGAGGAGGAGAGGAGCTGCTGTTGGTGAAACAAACGGTCGTGACAGCTTAGCCTCTATCGCAAGGTATCACCCATCTCGTTGGGTCCTATTTAAAAAACAAAATAATGATGAATGTTTAATATTTGGTCGCAAAGCGTTTTTCTGTAGAAGTTCTCTCCTTAACTTCGAACTCAACCTTTGGAATACGCCCTACTCTCCCAAAGTCAGGTAAATTTATGTTCCAAAGCAAACTGTTTTTTTTTCCCTTAGCGAATGATTTTAATATTTTTTTTCTTTTTTGAATTTATTGGTTGTATACTTGCAAATTCTGGCGGGTGCACATAAAACAAATAAATTATAAAATACACTAAATTGTCAAAATATTGTAGATAGAAGTGTGCACATTGTTTATAAAATAGCATCGCCCCTGGATCCAAGTTCGTTTTTTTTTAATTTGCGGTATCACATCATCTCAATAGACAATAATCAAGGCTCGATTCTCAATTGCTGTCAGTGAAGTCAGCATCGATCACATATTCACATTATCACCACCTTTGCTTGACGATGAATCTGCTGATGAATCACCTTCACCACCAGGTGGAGAACCTGGACCTGCAGCTCCAGGCTGGTTGTACATAGACTGACCCATCTGCATCGCTTCTTGGTTAAGAGTAGCTATGGCGTCCTTAATTTCTTGTGTTGATCCACCTTCGGCCAATCTTGTCTTGTAGCTTGGCCTCCACCTTGTCTTTCACTTCACCAGGAATCACCACAGAGTCCGCCTGGTTCTTTGTGTCAATTGCATCTCTCTTCTCTTTGTCATCTTTCCCAAACCTTTCTGCTTCTTGCACCATTTGCTCTACCTGTAACGTTCACTACATTTGTTAGCACAAATATCAATATTAGCCAGAAGCAAAGCTTTTTTTTTTTTTACAAAGGCACTATCCCATGATCATGTACAAAGCTATTCCCACATCAATATTGCAACAACGACAGCATATCAACCAATGCTTACAGCTATCGTCGCATAACCAGTAGACAATGGCTAAACCTCGAGAATGGAACTATAATGGTAACTGAAGCAGTGTTGTTTGGTTTGACAACTGTACGTACCTCGTCCTTACCGACAATGTGGTTTGGTTTGTAAACTTAGTCATAACACCACCAAGAGTTTAGACTGTTAGAATAATTATAGACAGATTTATATATACCTAATTGTAATAACAGGGGGAACATAACCACTACATGGTGGCTTAGTGGTAAGTACCAAATAGGTAGCGCCCTGGATTCGATATTGCGGTGGCCACCGGGACTAGCGTTAAATCGCAAGAATACGTGGGTTGCCGTCGGTCTCGTGGGATGAGTCTGGGCGAAGCCTGAAACCCCCACGGTTATAAAAAAAAAATAAAAATAAAAATAAAAAAAGAATAACAGGGGGAACAATACGATAAAGTGGTGTCCAATAATTACCATGCATTATGCATATTTGAAAATCTATCTCATGGAAAGAAGAAAAGAAAAAGAAAAAAGCAAAAGGTTTGTTTTATTAGAATGGTGGTGCGCCTGCATGATAGGAGGCCCACTGTTTTTGCTATCCCGCGAATTTCGCGTGGAAAAGTGATACCTCTGTTTCTACGAAGCTATCGTTCTTGCTTGTTTCACTCAATAGGGTCAACAGTTATGTGTTAGTATATTCAAAGAGCCTATGTTTGTTTATCCTCACTAGAAATCAGCTCTGAGATCTTCAGACTCTTTTCATCGTACTAATATGGATTCTTATTTTTCTCTTACCAATGTTGCTGCTGCTGCAATATGCTTCTTGGCGTTGTTGTGTACAATACTTTTCAATAGGAAATCCAGATCTCATCAAGAAAACGAAAGAATGGCTTCTTCCACAAATGATTTCATCAGAAAATCCAGATCTCGTCAAAAAATCGGATCAATCGCTTCTTCTACAATTTTTTTCATTAGGGAATCCAGTTGTCATCAAGAAAACGAAACAATGGCTTCTTCATCTTCAACTCTTTCGGACCCCCAGTCTTCTTTGTCACACAGTTGGAAACACCATGTCTTCCCAAGCTTCCACGGGGCTGATGTCCGCGAAAACTTTCTCAGCCACATTGTCAAGGAGTTCAAGAGCAAAGCAATCGACCTATTCATTGATAATGATATAGAGAGAAGTAAGTCTATCGGTCCTGAGCTCATAGAAGCTATTAGAGGGTCTAGGATTGCGATTGTATTTGTCTCGAAGAACGGTTCTTCGACATGGTGCTTGAACGAGCTTGTTGAGATCATGCACTTCAGAGAAGAGTTTGGTCAAACTGTGATGTCCATTTTCTATCAAGTGGATCCGACTGATGTAAAGAAGCAGACTGGCTATTTTGGGAAGGTCTTCGAAAAAACTTGTGAAGGAAAAACAGAGGAGGATATCCGAAGATGGAAACATGCCTTGGCGGAGGTGGCTCAAATCGCAGGTTTCCATTCAACAAACTGGTTCGTCCTCTTCACTCCCACTTTCTCTTAATCTTTCTAACTCATCAACGACCTCTATATATTTATTTCTAGATTTTAAACAACGACCATCCTGAAAGTTGTTTTAAAAAAAAAATGTGTATGTGTTGAAGATTAGATCGAACTAGTGTAGCTTTTTTTCTTTGAGATACAGTTAGTATTCATACAAGTATGAGAATATCAGTAGTATGTGAAAAATTTCATGACTATATAGCTGAACTGTTGATCATCTCCTTGTTCAGGAAGAATGAAGCAGAGATGATTGAAGATATTGTCACTGATGTTTCAAACAAGTTGAACCTTTCCGCACCATCCAATGATTTTGGCGGCTTAGTTGGGATGGAATCTCATATGGCAGATTTGACACCATTAATGTTACAGCTAGATTCGCATGAGGTGCTAAAAATAGGGATTTGGGGTCCGCCTGGGATCGGTAAGACTACCATTGCTAGATATCTATTCAACCGATACTCTCGATATGTCGATCTGAGTGTCTTTATGGATAATATCAAAACAAAGTATGCGAAAAAAACGGCTTGCTCTGATGACTACAGTGTGAAGTTGGATTTACAGAAGCAGTTCATGTCTCAACTAACCAATGAGAAGGATATCAAGAATTTTTCACATTTGGGAATTGCCAAAGATAGGTTGAAAGACAAGAGCCTTCTTGTCATTCTTGATGATGTGGATCGGCCAGTACAAGTGGAAGCAGTGGCCAAAGAAAATAGTTGGTTTGGTCAAGGGAGTATGATTATCGTCATAACACAAGATCTAAAGGTTTTAAAATCATGTGGGATCGACCATATCCACAAGGTGAATTTACCATCAAATGAAGAAGCTCTGCAAATATTCTGCATGCACGCTTTTGGTCAGAGGGACCCTAAGGATGGTTTCATAGAGCTCGCTTGTGAAGTTGTGAGTCTTGTAGAAAATCTTCCATTGGGGCTAAGGGTTATGGGATCCTATTTTCGGGGAATGTCTGAGCAAGACTGGACAGAGGCATTACCAAGGTTAAGGACTCACATTGATCGAGATGGAGAAATCTCAAGCATTTTAATTAGTTATGATTCCTTATGTGATGAAGATAAACTCTTAGTTCTGCATATAGCCTGCTTTTTCAATGGTGAATCAGTTGAAGCCTGTCTAGCAAAACGTTTTGTGGATGTGACACATGGGCTTCGAGTCTTAGCTGAAAAATCTCTCATATCTATGGAATGGGGAAAAATAAAAATGGCTGAGTTGCTAGTCCAGTTGGTAAGAAAAACTGTGCGAGGACAATCGGTTAGTGAGCCTGGAAAACGCCAGTTTTTAAATGATGCAATTGATATTGAAGAAGTGCTTAGTGATTATAAAGCTGTAAGTTGTCACTTTGGTATCTTTATAGAACGAGTTCTACAAATTAGAGTTTTATTTAATAACTGACCATCTTTTTTTATGTTTCATTTGGTTGTTTTACAGGATAGTAGCAGCGTCATAGGAATAAATGATGAGACTTATGGAGACATAACATGTACAAGTAAAAGAGCCTTCGAAAGATTGTATAATCTTCAATTCTTAAGAATCAACAGCCTTGGCGTTAATCCTCAAAGTATGAACCACATATCCCAAAAACTTAGAGTTCTAATTTGGCACGAGTTCCAGATGCCATGTTTTCCTTCAAGTTTTAATCCCAAGTTCCTAGTCAAACTAGAGATGCCTAATAGCACGCTTGAAAAATTGTGGAAAAAAACTCAAGTAAGTAATATTTTATTTTGAATATAACTACAAAAGTAAGGCTATCTAACCAATTTTTCTTGTGTTTAATAATAATTGTATCATTACAGCTGCTCAGCAATCTTAAGCGGATGGATTTGAGTTATTCGAGAAGATTGAAAGAGCTTCCTGATCTCTCAACTGCCACTAATCTATATGACCTGGATCTCTCATATTGTTCAAATCTGGTGAAACTTCCTTCTTCTATTGGGAATGCAATTAATCTCAACAACCTGGATCTTCGGTTTTGCTCAAGTTTGGTGGAGATCCCTTCCTCTATTGGAAATGCAGTCAATTTGGAAATATTTATTCTCTATGAATGCTCAAGTCTTGTGAAGATTCCTTCATCTATTATAACAATCGCTAGTCTCACACCTCTTACTCTCCATGGATGCTCAAGTTTGGTGGAGCTTCCACTGAACATCGAAACAGTCACTGAACCCAATCACATTAATCTCAGTCGTTGTTCAAGTTTGGTGAAACTTCCTTCCTCTATTGGGAATGCAACTAAGCTTGAAGAACTGAATCTCAGTTATTGCTCAAGTTTGGTGGAGTTACCTTTCTCTATTGGGAATGCAATTAATCTCAGGAAATTGGATTTCACATTTTGCTTAAGCTTGGTGGAGCTCCCTTCCTCTATTGGGAATGCAACTAAGCTTGAAGAAATGGATTTCAGTCATTGTTCAAATTTGCTGGAGTTACCTTTCTCTATTGGGAATGCAATTAACCTTCGGATATTAAATCTCAGTCGTTGTTCAAGTTTGGTGAAACTCCTTTCCTCTATTGGGAACTTAACTAATCTTGAAGAACTGGATCTCAGTTACTGTTCAAGTTTGGTGGAGCTACCTTCCTCTATTGAAAATGCAATCGATCTCCAGATATTAAACCTCAGTCATTGCTCAAGTTTGGTGGATGTACCTTTCTGTATTGGGAGTATAATTAATCTTGAAACATTAAATTTCGAAAATTGCTCAAGTCTGGTGAAGCTCCCTTCCTTGATTCGAAATGCAGTTAGTCTTCAGGAATGGGAACTTAGAGATTATTCAAGGTTGATAGAGCTCCCTTCTTCAATTCAGACGGTAAATAATCTTCGAGAATTGACTCTCAGTGATTGTTCAAGTATGGTGGAGCTTCCTTCCATTATGAGAAACGTTGGTAGATTTTTGAAATGTTTAAAGTTAGAGGTTCTTCTGGATGACATTAACTTGGAATCTCTTGAAGTACTCAGTTTCTCAGAATGCTATTTGTTGGAAAGTTATCCTGAGAGTCCCACAGACATTCAAGAGCTTGATCCATGGATGGGGAGGATATCTCGTCTAACACGCCTTGTACTGAGCGGAATGAAGAATCTGGTATCACTCCCGCCGCTTCCTGATTCGCTATTTGTACTAGAAGCAGAAAATTGTGAGTCCCTGGAGAGACTAGGTTCCTCCTTTCGCAATCCATATATGATGCTCAACTTTCGTAACTGCTTCAAACTAAATCAAGAAGCCAGAGATATCATCAGCCGGACATGGACCAGTGCTTATGCAGTCTTTCCCGGTAGAAAAGTGCCGCAGTGCTTCACTTACAGATCATCTGGGAGTTCCGTAACTGTGAAGTTGAATCAACTGGCTCTTGGCATATCAACCAAATTTAAGGCTTGCATATTATGTGCTGATTCGGACGGAGTTAACTTTCCACATTTGTCACAAGCTTCTGTCTGTTGTAGCATCACGTCCGGAGAAAATGCTCTTACTGGTTGTTATAAAAATGTAGGACGAGTTTCGTCGGGGCATCTATACACATTCAGAGTTGAGCTTGAAACAGATGAGGTGACTTCCCCCGAGCTTGTTTTTGAGTTCAAGATCCAGTTCGGCAATATAAACTCCGAAACATGGGAGATAAAAGAATGCGGGATACTTCAACTCCTGGAGGTCCCTCATCCTGATAACCATTATTGAGAGCTTCGAAGATTGCCTTAAAACCTAAGTAAGACAGAAGCATTCGGAGATTGACAATGCAAAATTTTCCCAGACATTTTTTTATTATGTCTCATTTTTGTGTCCCTAACGAAAGTAGCTTCTTGTGCTTTTAATCCAGGAGGAGCTGCTGTTGGTGAAGCAAATGGTCGTCACACATTTGGTCATGACATGTTAGCCTCCATCACAAGGTATTGCCCATCTCTTTGGGTCCTATTTAAAAAACAAAATGATGAATGTTTAATGTGTGGTCGCAAAGCGTTTTTCTGTGGCTTTTTTAACTTTTTTCTTTATTATTATTTCGAACACGTTCACTCTGTAGCTTGGAACTCAAATCTTTGGAATATATATGCATCTTGTGTACGTCCTAATCTCCAAATCAGGCTAATTTATTTTCCAAAGCAAACTGTTCCTTTTTCCTCAGTGAATGATTTAAATTAATTTTCTTTTTTGAATTTTTTTTTGAATTTATCAGTGCATACGTGCACATAAAACAAATAATTATAAAATACACTAAATTTTCAAAATATTGTAGATGCAAGTGCCACACATTGTTTACAAAATAGCTTCCCCCTGCATCCAAGTTTTTCTTTTCTAATTTGAGGTGAGTCGGTATCGATCACATCATCTCAATCTTCAAAGTTCGATTTCTCAGTTGCTATCAGTGAGGTCAGCATCGATCACATCATCACCACATTTGCTTAACGATGAATCTGCTGATGAATCACCTTCACCTCCAGGGGAAGGACCTGCAGCTCCAGCACCAGGCTGGTTGTACATAGATTGACCAATCTGCATCACTTCTTGGTTTAGAGCAGCCATGGTGTCCTTGATTTCTTGGGTTGATCCGCTTCCAATCTTGTCTTTAAGCTTTTGTAACTTGGCCTCCACCTTCTCTTTCACTTCACCTGGAATTTTCTTTCCAAGTTGTTTAAGTTGCTTCTCTGTCTGGTAAACAACTGAATCCGCCTGGTTCTTTGTGTCAATTGCATTCCTCTTCTCTTTGTCATCTTTCGCAAACCTTTCTGCTTCTTGTACCATTTGCTCTACCTGTATAACGTTCATTCACAAAAAACATTTGTTAGCACAACTATCAATCAATATTACCGAGAAAGTGGTTTGGTTTGTAAACTGAACAAGAGCAACAGCCTGGAATCAAAAGGGGTGTCACGTCAAGAAGAATGTTTTTTTGAGAAAAAAATGGAGAAGGACGACAAATTATGAAATGTTGCTGACATCTCCAGCAAGAGCAACAGCCTGGAATCAAAAGAGAAAGCCGCTTGATGAGAACTCACTGCAGCCATTTGTTGTTTGCGTTGAGTATATAAAATGGAGAAGGACGACAAATTATGAAATTCACAAAATAAAAAACATTTCGAAGTCATGGTCTTATTATTACGCTATGAATATTTATATACCTGATTGTAACAGGGGGAATAACAATGATAAAAATAAATCAATATACTAGAATTTTGGCACACCTGCATGTTAGGTAGATCCACTACTGACTTTGTTGCCCCCACAAAATATCGCGTGGATCAACAGTTCCGTGTTGGTATATACAAAGAGACTCTCTGTTTGTTGATCTTTCTACTCCTAGAAAGCTCTGAGATCTTGTTCCTCTCTTCACAAAAGAAAATAGTTGATTATAGTGACGCGCTAGAAATGTTCTGCATGTACGCTTTTGGTCAGAAAGACCCTAAGGATGGTTTCAGT
Source organism: Raphanus sativus (assembly GCF_000801105.2). NCBI lineage: Eukaryota > Viridiplantae > Streptophyta > Magnoliopsida > Brassicales > Brassicaceae > Raphanus > Raphanus sativus. The sequence goes on along the minus strand of NC_079518.1, from coordinate 8,339,995 downwards.
GATCTTCCTCATAAAGTTGTGAGCCTTGTAGGTGAGCTTCCATTGGGGCTAAAGGTTATGGGATCCTATTTTCGGGGAATGTCCGAGCAAGATTGCAGAGAGGCACTACAAAGGTTAGAGGCACACCTTGATCGAGATGGAGAAATTGCGAGCATTTTAAAGTTTAGTTATGATTCCTTATGTGATGAAGACAAACGTTTATTTCTTCATATAGCCATCTTTTTTAACGGTGAAAATTTTGATATAGTGGAAGGCTGTCTAGCAAACTGTTTTTCGGATGTGAGACATGGGCTTCACGTCTTAACTGAAAAATCTCTCATATCTAAGTTTTTGGGAGAAATTGAGGTGGCTAAGTTGCTAGTCGAGCTGGGAAGAAAAATTGTGCGAGAACAATCGGTTAATGAACCTGGAAAACGCCAATTTCTGACTGATGCAAGTGATATTGCTGAAGTGTTGAGTGATGATAGAGCCGTAAGTTGTGATTTTGGTATCTTCATTGAATTCGCTTTACAAATTAGATATTTATTTAATAACTAACCATCTTTATTTATGTTTCATTGGGTCGTTTCACAGGACAGTAGCAGCGTCATAGGATTTACTGTTGGGACTTTTCAGGAAATAACATGGACAAGCGAAAGAGCCTTTGAAAGATTGTCTAATCTTCAATTCTTAAGAATCCTTGGCAAAGGCGTTAATCCGCGAAGTATGAACCACATATCCCAAAAACTTAGAGTTCTGATTTGGCACAAGTTCCAGATGCCATGTTTTCCTTCAAGTTTTAATCCAAAGTTCCTAGTCAAACTAAAGATGCCGTATAGCAAGCTTGAAAAATTATGGGAAGAAACAAAAGTAAGTAATATTTTATTTTTAAATAGATAACCGCTTAAGTTAGGCTATCTAGCTAGTTTTTATATGTTTAATCTTGGAATATTTGTCATTACAGCCTCTCAATAATCTCAAGTGGATGGATTTGAGTTATTCAGATTGTTTAGAAGAGCTTCCAGATCTCTCAACTGCCACTAATCTATATGACCTGGATCTCTCACATTGTTCAAGTCTCGTGAAACTCCCATACTCTATTGGAAATGCAATTAATCTAGAAAAGTTGAATCTCAGTGGTTGCTCAAGTTTGTCGGAGCTACCTTCCACTATTGGGAATATAATTAATCTTCAAGAAATGAATCTCAGTTATTGCTCAAGCTTGTTGGAGCTCCCTTCCTCTATTGGGAATGCAACTAATCTCCAAAAACTGAATCTCAGTCACTGTTCAAATATGGTGGAGCTTCCTTCCTCTGCAGATATTGAAGAGTTTGATCCATGTATGGGGAGATTATCTCGTCTACGTCAACTTGTACTAAACGGAATGGAGAAGCTGGTATCACTCCCGCAGCTTCCCGATTCGCTATGTAAACTAGATGCAGAAAATTGTGAGTCCTTGGAGAGACTGGATTGCTCCTTTCGAAATCCGGATATTCGTCTCAACTTCCGTAACTGCTTCAAACTAAATCAAGAAGCGAGAGATCTCATCATCCGAACTCCGACAAATGAATATGAAGAAGTGCCTCAGTGCTTCACTTACCGATCATCTGGGAGTTCCTTAACTGTGAATTTGAATCAAATGCCTCTCGGCAAATCGACCAAATTTAAGGCTTGCATCATATTACCTGGTGATGTGGACGAAAATGACATGAGATGTTGGCGAAGATCATATCTCGTTTGTAGAATCACGTCCGGAGGGAATGATCTCAATACGTGTTTTAGAAAAGCAGAACGGGTTTTTCCGGGGCATCTGTACACATTCGAGGTTGAGGCTGAAACAGAGGAGATGACTTCCACGGAGCTGGTTTTTGAGTTCGAGATCCGGTTCGAGTATTCACTTGTAGAAAGGTCCGAAGAATGGGAGATAAAAGAATGCGGGATGCTTCAAATCTATGAGGTCCCCTCTCTTCATGCTGATAAACATTATTGAGAGCTTCAAGGTAAGACAGAAGCATCCGGAAAATGACAATACAAAATTCCCAAGACAACTTCTCTTTTTTTTTGTTATTCTGTCTCATCGTATCTGAGTCCCTAACAAAAAGTATCTTCTTGTGCTTTTAATCCAGGAGGAGCTGCTATTGGTGAAGCAAACGGTCATCTCACATCTGGTCGTGACAACTTAGCCTCTGTCGCAAGGTATCGCCTAACCTATTAGAAGAAGAAGAAAAAAATGATGTATGCATCATTCTGTAACTTTTTTTTTTTTGAAACACAGCTTAATTTCATTAAACCTTAAACTTCTTGATTACAATGGTTAGAGGGAATTATCCATCCTTTTTAATTGAAAGCATAAACTACAACAATATAAAATAAACAAGATAATTCTTTAATCGAAGATGATAGCGGATTCGAGACAGGGCTTGAATGCGTCAAAATAGCCTTCACGACAAAGTCAGATAGCATAGAAATAGTCACATATAGTGACGTTGAAAACCAGCCCTCGTGGATGAGGAAGCTGAAATCAAAAGTCAATCTTTGGAATATATATATGCATCTTGTATACGGCCTAAATCTCCCAAATCAGGCTAATTTAGGGCCTGACTGGTGTAATCGCAGCGGTTGCGGTTGCGGTTGTGGGAGTTTGCGGGTGCGGATGGTTGCGGTTTTAAGCGTTTTCTAGAGATTTGTACGACTGGTACAGCTGTTAGAAATTGTTGCGTTTGCGGGACTCTTATGACTGGTAAACTACCAAACGCAACATTTGTTAAATAATAATTTAACAATATTTACATTTTATGTAATTATAAAAAATATTAAAATCATAGTAATATGATAAATATAAAATTTATATTTATAAAATCATATTATTCAATTTTAAAAATTTATAGAAAATATTTTAGTTTTGAATTTTTATAATATAAATTGAAATATATATGAATACATTTTAAAATTTCTATTATTTCAATTGAAATTTTTTATTGGATATTTTTAGTATTATTTTATTTATTCTGTTTTTAAAGAAAAAAATTTACCCTCCCGCAACCGCCCGCAACCGCAAACGCTAGCTGGAACCAGCTTTTGATTTTAAGAGGTTCGGAGCGGTTTAAAGCGATTTGTAGCGTTTTCTGTGATTGTTTCGAAACGCCAACAACCGCTATGAACCGCAAAAGCTGCGTTTGCGGGTGGTAGCGGAAAAACCAGTCAGCTCCTTATTGTCCAAAGCAAACTGTTCTTTTTACCTCGGTGAATGATTTTAATATTTTTTCTATTTTCTTTGAATTTATAAGTGCATACTTGCACATAAAACAAATAATTATACAATACACTAAACTTTCAAAATATTGTAGATGCAATTGCTAACACATTGTTTATAAAATAGCTTCGCCCTGCATCCAAGTTTTTTTTCTAATTGGAGGTGAGTCAGTATCGATCCACATCATCTCAATTATCAAAGTTCGATTCCTCAGTTGCTATCAGTGAAGTCAGCATCGATCACATCATCACCACCTTTGCTTGACGATGAATCTGCTGATGAAGCACCTTCTCCTCCAGGGGAAGGACCTGCAGCTCCTGCTCCAGCACCAGGCTGGTTGTACATAGATTGACCAATCTGCATCACTTCTTGGTTAAGAGCAGCCATGGTGTCCTTGATTTCTTGGGTTGATCCGCTTCCAATCTTCTCTTTAAGCTCTTGTAGTTTGGCCTCCACCTTCTCTTTCACTTCACCTGGAATCTTCTCTCCAAGTTCTTTAAGTTGCTTCTCTGTCTGGTAAACAACTGAATCCGCCTGGTTCTTTGTGTCAATTGCATCCCTCTTCTCTTTGTCATCTTTCGCAAACCTTTCTGCTTCTTGCACCATTTGCTCTACCTGTATAACGTTCATTCACACAAACATTTGTTAGCACAAATATCAATATAAGCCAGAAAGGAAAAATTATTTTACAAAGGCTCTATAAATATCAAACTGAAGCGGTGTACCTCATCCTTGGGCAATGTACTGGCACCAGTAATAGTAATGTCTTGTTTCTTTCCGGTGCCTTTGTCACTAGCACTGACTGAGAGGATTCCGTTTGCATCAATGTCAAATTTGACTTCGATTTGTGGAACTCCACGTGGTGCCGGTGGAATACCATCGAGACGGAAGCTGCCAAGAGATTTGTTGTCCCGGACAAACTCTCTCTCACCCTGCAGCACATTGATCTCCACGCTTGTCTGTCCATCAGCAGCAGTCGAAAAGACTTCTGATTTGGAAGTAGGCAAAGTGGAGTTCCTCGGAATAATTTTGGTCATAACACCACCAAGAGTTTCCAGACCAATCGAAAGCGGTGTCACGTCGAGAAGGACAATGTCACTAACATCTCCAGCAAGAACACCAGCCTGGAATCAAAAGAGAAAGGCGCTAGATGAGAACTCACTGCAGCGAAACATAATTTATTTTGCCAGAAAAATGATCAAACTCTGTTTACTGTAATTTTTTTTTTTTAATTTGTTCTGATGTTTGCACATAAATCATGTTTGAAATAGTCTAGACCTAAAAGAGTGTGTAAGGTACAACAATTTCACGAGAACAAACCTGGACAGCAGCACCTAGAGCTACAACCTCATCAGGGTTTACTGTGACATTAGGTTCTTTCCCAGTTAGCTTCCTCACGACCTCCTGAACAGCAGGAATACGTGTTGATCCACCAACAAGGATCACTTCGTCAATATCTTTGAAGCTTAGCTTTGCATCCCTCAGGGAATTCTCAACAGGAGTTTTACACCTAAAAGATAGAGATATATAGATAAGAATTCTCAACGGGAGACTCATAACAACTTGCCATTAGAACTGTAAAAAAGAGGGGGAAAACGATTGATAGTGGTTACCTGTCAAGTAAATCTGAACACAATTCTTCAAATTTGGCACGAGTGAGGGTGGTTTCTATGTGTTTAGGCCCATCAGCTGTGGCTGTGATAAATGGCAGACTGGGCATAGAATTCATACCAATCAGAATCCACATACTGCGCAAGTACCTAAGTCAAAGATTTGGGTGATAAAAAGTAACTGTACCTCATATTTGTCTGAGTCAACGAGGAAAGCTCGATCTTAGCTTTTTCTGCTGCTTCTGTCAGCCTCTGAAGTGCTTGCTTGTCTTTTAGAAGATCAATGCCTTCATCTTTCTTGAAATTCGAAGCAAGCCAATCAACAACTCTCTGCATTTCCAAAACTTAAATCTATCAACTAAAGCACAGAAGAAATAGTAGACAGTTTTATCCCGCTTTGAATCACAACTTCCAGATTAATGTGTGCATTCAACTCACCTTGTCAAAGTCATCTCCACCCAAATGTGTGTCCCCAGAAGTGGAAAGCACTTCAAACACACCATCACCAACCTCGAGCACTACATAATAAGAAACATAACAGAATTACACAGAATTACACATGAGCCAGTAGAAACCAAAAAAGTAATACTATAGAGAATCTAAGCAAAAGGAAGTACCTGAGACATCAAAGGTACCACCACCAAGATCAAAAACCAGAATCGTCTCATTACTTTTCCTCTCAAACCCATAAGCCAACGAAGCAGCCGTGGGCTCATTAATAATACGAAGAACCTCCAACCCAGCAATACGACCAGCATCTTTAGTAGCCGTCCTCTGCGAGTCATTAAAGTAAGCAGGCACAGTAACAACAGCCTTGGTAACCTTCTCGTTCAAGAACCTCGACGCATCATCCACAAGCTTCCTCAAAACCTAAAACACCCAAAACCAATAAGAAAAAAAGAGAGACCCCCTCCCTCCACAACAACAAAGCAAATAATACTACCTGAGCTGAAATCTCCTCAGCAGCAAACTGTTTACCAATAGCAGGACACTCGAGCTTAACATTCCCGTTCTCATCCTTGACAACTCTATACGAAACCTGCTTCGCCTCCTCGTCGACCTCGTTCATCCTCCTTCCGATAAACCTCTTCACCGAGAAGAACGTGTTCTCCGGGTTAACGACGGCTTGACGCTTCGCGATCTGCCCGACGAGGCGGTCGCCGCTCTTGGTGTAGGCCACCACGGAGGGAGTCGTCCTCTGGCCTTCGGCGTTGGTCACGATCGTCGGCTTGCCTCCTTCCATGGCGGCTACGGCGGAGTTCGTGGTGCCTAGATCGATTCCGACGACTTTCTCGTTGACCACGCGAACGGGACCTACTGAGTATCTAGAGGCGCCGCCGGCGGGGGAGTTTCTGGTGTTTATTCTGAGGAAGGCGGAGGTAGGGGTGGAGAAGGGGCCGGTTCTCGTGCCGAAGAAGGCGCTTCTGGGGATCGAAGTGGTTTTGGCGTGGAGGTTCCTCTTGGAGGATGTGGTGGCGAATCCGATTCCGCCGAGGACGTGTATCTGGGCGGTGGATGAAACCATTTTTGAGGTTAATTGGGAGTAGTGGCAATGAAAGGAAGTAAGAGAGGAAAGGAGAAATGAGGAAGGTGAAAACCCTAAGGAAGGAAGGAGGAGATATAGGAGACGAAGAAGAAGAAGATAAGAGGAAGGCGGAGGAGTAGACGAGTGAGCTAAAAAACTGTGGGACCCAGCTGAAGTTTCTAGAAGGAGACTGATGGATGGGCCGCTGGATTCGTTAAGCCCACCCACTTCTCTTTTCTTTATCGCATCATGTGAATCACATTCCATAGTCAGTCAACAGAGGTTAGGGTTGAAAAAAGTAGTACTGTATGAGCATAAGATGGAGTTGAATACTAAAGAAGAAGGAGATAGGGAGGAAAAGAGGAGCTGAGTATTATAATTATAGAAGAAGGTGATGATGATTGGGAAGGAATTGAGAAAGAGTGAAGTGGAGAACGCCTTTGCGTCTGCTTCAAATCTTTTGGAAGATTCTGGTAAAGCAGATAAAATTGGTTCTGGTAAAGCTTTGATGCATTTTGTATCGTGGAAGTTTAATCCGTCTACTAGTCTATGAAAGTGTTTGTTTCGCAGGGAGAACTATGGTTGTGAAGTTGTGTGTTCCACCGCAGATGTTGGTCAGGTACTACACTGCATAAGTGCTAATTTGCTAAATCATGACTATTATAGTTGAGAGATGAAGTTTTGCGTAGCATTCGAATTCGACTTATGTTTTCTCAACCCACTAAATGCTTTGATATGAAGGGCATAGAAGAGTTGGACCGTTTGGAACAAAAGGCTAAGGCTAGTGTAGTGGTGCTTCTCAGTTGGTTACTTGGTTGTTAAGGATATCACAGAGGATTTTGCCAAAGATTACATATTCCCTTGTCTTAGAGCTGGTGCTATCTATGAACGAAAAATACTTGCTTGGTACAGTACCAGTACCGGTCCTGAAAATAGCAAATTAGAATCTAAAGCCTGTCTATTAAAGGCCATTTTCAGGAAAAGAAAATTCTTTTAATGCAAATGGAGAAGGGATTTAAGCTTTTCATTTGGTCTTTTTGGGCTGGAGGAGTTGCAGCAGTGTGTGTGTTGGTTTATGTGGGTAGATAATGCTAAGACATATGAATCAAGCAAAGGAACTTATATCCTCCTAGTAACAGCAATCTAATGGCTAAACCTGGTTGCAGTTAAACCAGAAATAAGCAAGTTCTCTTACTTTCAAGTTGGAAAAGAGAAGATTTGAGATCGTTCCAAGTGAACGCTTATCACAGCCAGTGTTGTGTACTCTCTCTAACCAGCTTGCCATGTTATGATTTGGAGGCAGCGAACATTTTTTTTCACTATGCGCTAATAGACACCACTACTGGAACCATAGCGAGCAAATCACTCTGGTTCCAAGACAGAGGATCTGGTGTTTCCCATTAGACCTTAATGTTCTTGCAACATTGTCCAATACTTTTTTTATTACAACTTTGTAATAGTAGAATTTCAAAAGGGTAACAAAGAGTTTACAAGACTAGAGCAGGAATTTAAAAAAAAAAACAAAACAGACAACAAAGAACAGAGATTTAGAGAGAAACATAAACATGAAACGAAGAAGAAACACGAGAAACATCCAAGTTGTATGTTTGTGTAGAAGATGAATCAAGGCACAATCTTGAAAGCCTTGTACTTGTCGATCCAAGAGATAAAAGAGTTGTTGGAGTTCCTGAAACCAAGAAAGCCATACTCTTTGCTCTTGTTCATACTATCAATCATACCATCAAAACTAAGCACAAGATCAGCAAACCACCACAGACCAACCTCATCAAGCTTCTTCTCCTGCAGCTGATTCTCCTTCACCATCTCCTCCCACACTCTCTCTTTCCCTTTCATCATCTCCACCAACCCCACATTCTTCCCTTCTTCGAACCCATACTCCTCGATCCCAAACTGCTCAGCGAGTATCTTCCACAGGTGCTTCCACTTGAAAACATCGGCGTTGCTGCAGTTAAACGCCTCGTTCTTGGCGTAAGGATCAACAGCAGCCCAAATCTGCTGCTCAGCGACCAGATCAGCGTCTGACCCTGTCGTGAAACCTTCCCACGCCTCCTTTCTTCCTGGGAAAACCAACTTAGACCCTTCGTGCTTGCAGATGGCTGCGTAGACGCAGAGAGTCCCCACAATGTTCATCAAGCTATAAGGAGAGAATCCAAAGATGAGATTGGGTCTATGCACAGACCAAGTCACACTCTCTCTCGTCTTAATCTCTTCAGACAGAACATCCTCAAGAGTGTAGTAAAAGTTCTCGATCTGCAACCTCGGCATGTCCTCCGTGAAAGGCGGCTCGTGACGTTGAACATCTTTACCAAGACTATCGAAAGGGCCAAGGTAATGCTTCGTCCCCGTCTGGAGACAAACGTGCCGGAGATTCGGCGCGTTGGGAACAACCGCGCGGAGGACGTTACGGAGCATAGAGCCGTTAACCTTACAGTTGTCCACCTCCGAGGAGCGGTTGGCCCACGTGACGTAGAAGACGTGCGTGACGTCTCTCAGAGGTGAAAGCTTGGATCTCGCGTCTTCTTCGTCGGAGACATCGCACTGGATGTAATCGATGGGATGATCGGCGTTCCAGGTGGGACGAGGACGGCGAGCGACGCCGTAGACTTTCCACGGACCTCCCGGAGTGTCGGAGAGAGGAAGGATCTCCGCTAGGCTGTTCCCGACGATGCCCGTGACGCCGATGATGAGTGCGACGCTCTCGTAGGTTTGTGTCGGCTCATCTTCGTCGTACTTTTTCTGCAGAAAGATGAGATTTTTTTTTAATTAGATTAGTGAGTTATGTAAGGAGGAGATGATGAAGATCGGAGTTTGAATTTTTTTACCTTGGCAGCTCCGATGGCGCCTGCCCACCACCAACTCATTTTTCTTGATCGGATCGGTGATAAGAGAAGAAAGAGAGACAAAGAAGGTAAGGGATGAACTTTGTAGACTCGACGGAACCGTGTGTGGTTTGTCTTTTAGCCTTTTATTTTGTATATAAAAAGTATATATTATAAAAGTTTATATCTTGCAAAAACGTGAATTTGCCGACCAAAGTTGGCCAACTAATACTGTAATAAAATCGGTTCATATTATTGTATTTAATTTTATTTTTCTTTGAACAAATATTATTGTATTTAATTAGATTAAAGATTCTGTTACCAAACTCAATTATTGCAGAACTACAGTCTGGCTATGGATTTTGCTAGCTACTGTAAAATCATATTAGCAATCATAGAGAAGAGAAGCTTGAACAGGTTCAAAACCCACGTCATACAACTTAAAAAGGATTCGGACAATGAGTAACCAAACATTCGTGCAAAATACTCAAATCTCCATCGACTGTTTCACTCATATGGTAAAAGTTATATATAATACTCCAATGTGATGGTCCAAAGTGTGCAAGCCATACAATAGGAATTTTCAACCGCCATGATGCAACTTGGTTCTCAGTTTCACCTTTAAGCTTGAGGAATGGAGGTTCCTAGAAACAGAGCTGAGCTGTCGTAAAGAACAACTTCATGTCCTCTTGTCTCTCGAGCACTTAATTGTCGCTGACCAAACAGTGATAAGAATATCCCAGCAGTTCAATCTTATGCCCAAACTGAACAATAATATCAAAGCAGCCAAACATAACCGTGAGAAGCAGAAGAAGAATCATTATCCTTGGAAGCCCGACGTCATTAAACCCCAACATCCAATAGTTCCTTTTCACGTGTAATACGAAACAACTAGAGCCGCCCGATCGTCCAACAAGGATCCACGTGTATAACCGTCGACTTAGAATATCCAAGTCGTCCATCCACGTCAAGTTTCAAAATCTTTTTCCAATACGAAACGTCCACGTGGCTTTCTCACAAAAACTAAACCGTTGGATCTGCTACGCTAAAAAATAACAGGAGCGCAAAGTGTATGCAATTACAGTGTTCCAAGCTGAGGTTTGAGTTCCAAGCTGAGGTTTCTCGGCTTATGGACATTATCATCAACTCTCTCTACAGTAACAAGGACATTTTCTTGAGAGAGTTGATCTCCAATGCTTCTGATGTAAGTAAACCTGCGTGGTTTTTTCTTTTAATAGCTTGTTTGAATTATTGGGAGCTGATTAGTGTCTGTTTTTTTGTAAGATTTTCAAGCTTTGGATAAGATTAGGTTACTTGCACTCACTGATAAAGACGTTTTGGGTGAGGGTGACACTGCTAAGCTTGAGATCCAGGTTGGTAGATGGAATGTAGTTTGTACTTTGGGGTTTGAGAGGTCTTTTAAGTTCTCTAACAACGTGATGATCTGCAGATTAGGCTAGACAAAGCCAAGAAAATACTTTCTATTCGGGACAGGGGAATTGGGATGACTAAGGAAGATCTAATTAAAGAATCTTAGGGATGAAGCTGGCGAGTACCTAGAGGAGAGTAAACTCAAGGTGAGTAAGTAAATTAATAAGTGTGAAAGTAAGTCTCTCTGTTTATTGTTTCATCGTGGTTGCTTCTGATCATCATCGCTGTCTACTACTAGGATCTGGTGAAGAGATATTCTGAATTCATTAACTTCCCTATCCACCTCTGGGCTAGCAAAGAGGTTGAAACTGAGGTCCCAGTTGAGGAAGATGAATCAGCTGAAGAGGAGGAAACTGGTGAGTTATATTGAAACACTGTGATTATAACTTCGTTTAAAAAACCTGATAGAACCGTATTTTATAAACTACGGATTACTGAATATTGTAAAGAATAAAAATGATAAAATTATATCAAAGAGTAAGAAAAAAGATGATACAACTGCAGAGGCAAGATATTATCTCTTTCCTTAACTCAAAATACGTCCCGTAGTGCGACGGTTCGATGACGTAATGAGTCCCAGGATACAACTGCAAACAATCTTCTGAATTTGCGTCACTCTATCAGAAGCCTGGCGAAACTAGTTTTGTGTTATACTCTCAGACACAAGAAATAAAAAAATAAGAGACATCACTACTCAACATGGGAGAATTATTTTTACTATACTTTGTTTGTATGTAAATCTCTATCAAATGAGTTAACACAAGTGCTCCTTTTATACAGAAAAATGAAGGCACGTTATGTCATTATGGAGTCAACCAAACGTACTAATTAAGTGTCATAATGAAATTTGAATTCCATAATTCATGACTCTTGTACGTTTTTTCTTTTCAAGTCATAAAGATGTTTTGACCAAATCAAAAACCATCAATATACTTTTGGGTTTACATTTTTATATTTAAACAAATATAAAAGATAACATGAATATGATTTAAACCATAAGTTATTAGACATAAGTCTATCTAACATATTTAAATCCAAATTCAAACCCAATATCTAATGTGTACATTTAAGTCATATATTTTATTATTCTATTTCTCATTCAAATGAACTCTATTTTTGACATATGAATACACTAATTCATAGTGTTTGTCAAACAATCAGTTATCCGGCGAACGTCTTCGCCCGGAAAAATTACCGAAAATAGTCTAAAACCATTTCGTCAAAAACGAGTTCTAACAATCCCCCACATGAATAGAAATGCTTCTTCTAGACACTAGACGACTCGACAAACTTGACTTCCTAGACAAGACTCGACAAGACTCAACAAGACTCAACTAAGGACTTTTGAGAGTACAAACGAGAAATTCACTGCATGATGAGTTGGTAGCAATTTTTCAGCCTTGAACCAGTCATTGTTAATAGCTATCGGATTTACTCGGCCAGGAGGTGGCCATGATGTCTTGAACCTCCCGGGCTTTGGTGTAAACCTAGACAATAGCCAAAACACAGTTTCATTCTCTCACAAAACCAATTTCTCTATTGTGTTCATTTTGGCCGTGAACATTCCTGGTAATCATGAGTGAACTTTAGAGAATATAACCATTTTATTCTCCTAGAAACGGCCCCATTTCACACCCACAAGGTGATTTGCCATTAGTTTTGTTTAGAGGAGTATCATGTACTACTCCATTCATATCTCAAAACAATTGGCACAAATCATTAAAAGCAAATGCTTATCCTCTATTCCTTACATGTAGCACTGTTTAATCATCCTAGGAACTGGGTATAGACCGAAGTCATACAGTGCTTTGGGCAGATTTAGTTTGACTTAGTTGTCTCCTTGAACCTATTTCTTGGGATCTCCAATCTGATAAGTAGAGTTACCGCCAAACCTCATCTTAGTTCATAGGCTAAACCCATTCCTCTTGATGATATTACAATTTGATCTCATGACACACCTTTAATAACAGGATCCTAGGTTGTCATCACATTGAACATAATCTATTGAAATTAGTCGAGATCAATTGTCTAATGATTTTTGTCATCTTTTTTTTTTCCAAAATACAAACAACCATTATATATAAAACTCAGTGTATAACACTAGTTTTTTTTTAATCATATTTTGATAACTATCACAAAGTTCATTTGGCCTCTTGCCAATGACTTTATTTGGTAAGCAAAGCTTCCCCCACATTTCTTAAGATAGCTCAAAACCATGCATATTTACATTTAACATCTCTTAAGAGTTTAGAAAGTTAATCTACCACTCTTTTAGATTTAAATGAATAATAAAAACAATTTCAAATTGTTACAATTTTCTTTAGAATGTAATTCATTCTCGGAAAATCACATTTTGAATACAACTATTTTCATAGTTCTCTCAAGTTGATTTAGAAATCCAACTTGTATATATTTTGCTTTTTTTTTCAAAATATATTTTTGCTTTATAGCAAATATACATATCAATACATGATATTTTTGTACCATCAAAACCACAATTTTCTATGATTATTCTCAACCATATTGACTTTAGAAACTACAATACACATGTTAGTTTCAGTCATATTGATCTGAAAATTTTCATTGGTTTTGCATGATCAACCTTTTTAAAAGATGCATTTAAGCATTAACGAAATACAAATGTTTTGATCAATATCAACAAACATTTTATTTCTTATGGCAAATGATTTATATGTGGCAGACCTCTCTCAAACTTAATTTGAGGCGTCGACTCACAAAATCTATTTCCATCCATACAACTTGATCTCAAAAGATCAAAAATGTTGTTTATAAATATGTTTTCACCATATTTTTTAAACTTGACTCCTTTTTGTTTTCTCATGGTCATCCATGTGCTTAATAATTAAATTAAGTTACACCATAAAGAGAAAATCTGTCACAATGAAACAAAAAAACGTTAGGCATTCTTGATAATTAAATCAAATAAATTTGTCTTTAACCAAGTCAAAGCATTAACATGCACTATGACTAAAAATGTTTTATTCTAGTCACATTTTTGACTAATATTAAAAAAATGATTGTAACCACTGGATCCATCAATTAATGATTTTAATCCCCATAGAAATCATCAACAAAAATAATCTGATGGAATGAACAGATTCTTTATCACCATGAAATCTCCAATTCCTGTTTTCATGACAAAACACTTCACAAAATAATCAGTTTTGTTAGTATAATAATACAAACAAAAAATCTACAGAATTAAGATTGCAGGAAGATTATTGTGAAATAATCCTATAGATCTGACACTAGTTTTTAAACATAGTCAAATATTCAAGCTTAGAAGCTTTCCAAGTCAAAGCAACCATTAACCAAGTAAAAAAAAACGTTTACCAAACGTTACAAAATCTATATTAGTTTTATGAAAGCTAAAAGACAATGAATCCTGCAATTCACAAGCAAGCATAAAAAATGCAGAAAATGATTTATAATGAAAATTTCCACAAATCCTGCAAAACAAATAATGTAAGCGAGAATAACGAGATACTTCAAGCAGCACAGAAAAATATATTAAATCATGGACGATGACAATCTGATGGAAAAAAAAAATTGATCTCCATCAATATATTTCTTCAATTCAGATTCCATTCCGGCATTTTTAATCTGTCCTTACAAAAAAATACTTTTTACAATAATCAGTCCGGTTAGTGCAAAGCAATAAACGGATATTTTGAGTTAAGACTGATAGAACCGTATTTTATAAACTACGGATTACTGAATATTGTAAAGAATAAAAATGATAAAATTATATCAAAGAGTAAGAAAAAAGATGATACAACTGCAGAGGCAAGATATTATCTCTTTCCTTAACTCAAAATATGTCCCGTAGTGCGACGGTTCGATGACGTAATGAGTCCCAGGATACAACTGCAAACAATCTTCTGAATTTGCGTCACTCTATCAGAAGCCTGGCGAAACTAGTTTTGTGTTATACTCTCAGACACAAGAAATAAAAAAATAAGAGACATCACTACTCAACATGGGAGAATTATTTTTACTATACTTTGTTTGTATGTAAATCTCTATCAAATGAGTTAACACAAGTGCTCCTTTTATACAGAAAAATGAAGGCACGTTATGTCATTATGGAGTCAACCAAACGTACTAATTAAGTGTCATAATGAAATTTGAATTCCATAATTCATGACTCTTGTACGTTTTTTCTTTTCAAGTCATAAAGATGTTTTGACCAAATCAAAAACCATCAATATACTTTTGGGTTTACATTTTTATATTTAAACAAATATAAAAGATAACATGAATATGATTTAAACCATAAGTTATTAGACATAAGTCTATCTAACATATTTAAATTCAAATTCAAACCCAATATCTAATGTGTACATTTAAGTCATATATTTTATTACTCCATTTCTCATTCAAATGAACTCTATTTTTGACATATGAATACACTAATTCATAGTGTTTGTCAAACAATCAGTTATCCGGCGAACGTCTTCGCCCGGAAAAATTACCGAAAATAGTCTAAAACTATTTCGTCAAAAACGAGTTCCAACAAAACCAACTCTACCGAGGAAGAGAAGGAAGAAGATGCCGAAGAGGAAGACAGTGAGAAAAAACAGAAAACCAAGAAGGTGAAAGAAACAGTTAATGAATGATGTTAAGGCTATATGGCTGAGAAGTCCAAAGGAGGTGACGGAGGAAGAGTACACTAAGTTCTACCACTCTCTCGCAAAGGTGAAAATAATGCGTGAACAAATTATACTTGTTGCACACTGTAGGTGTAAGACTCAAAAGTCATGGAGCTGAAGGAAGCGACCCAGAGGTAAACCAAACATTAAGACCTATTCATTTTCTTTCTGTCTATTGGTTTAAATCAGTTTTGACTGAGACAAAAGTTCTCTCAGGATCAGAGTGTGAAAGAAACAGCACAGCTCATCTACCAGAAAGGCTTTGATCGAGAGTGGATTCATACTCAACGACCCAAAAGACTTTGCGGGTCGTATATACAACTCCGTCAAGAGCAGCCTGAAGATGAGCCCTGATGCAGTTGCCGAAGAGGAAGTGGAGGCAGAGGAAACAGAGACCAGTGAGGAGGCTACTGAGACGAAATCAGATGACGTGGCTGGTGGTCTGAACATTGAAGCCGAACCCGTTGAGCAAGAGACACCAACCAAGGACGAACTATAGTAGATTTCACTTCTGATGTTTTTTTTCTTCCCTAAGTTAAAAGCAGAAACATCATTCTACTCTATTGGTACATCAAAGATTAGTTTTTACTAATTAAAATGGTTTTTGATGGATTATGTAAAAGCAGCATAACGTGTGGATTCTAGAGATAAGCGAATCCAAACTTTTGTTTATTCGGTTTGGATGGATAATACATTGATCAACACATGTTTATCATAAGTACATTTCACTCTGCTCACTTTCATCAATGCATTTTCTCTTTGCTCATGAACCAACCATAGTATCTGAACAAGTTTCAGCAATTCCTATCAACAAACAATGAGATACAAACACAACAACTTCAAAACTTTGGCTGGAGTAATCTGTGGCAAAGGGCTTTGGCTATGTATGAAGTTCTTGGTTTCATATGATCAGCTGAACAGAGAAGGAGAGGACCAAGAACCAAGAGTTAGTTTTTGTCTTTTGTACATAAAATCTCAATGCATAGAAAGCATCATGATGAAGATAACAGTCTCTGATAAATATGTATATTTGTCAACAAATGATAAACGCGTGGTGTAAAATTCGTTAAATGGCAAAACTCTATTGGGACTTTTAAAATTTTAGATCTTTTACAGACTTTTTTGAGTTTACCGTTACAAAAAAAAAAGAGACTTTTTTGAGTTTTTCTTTTATTAATATGGTATACTTGGGAGCTGAGATGATAACGAAGAGAAGAGCCTGAAAACTTAAATAAAATTTAAGACATTCTGTCGATTAAATCAAACTGCAAAACATTGAAATTAACTCTCTCTCTTTTTAACAAAACATAAAAAAAGTAACTATATAAAAAAATGTAAATATAAATGTCAACAATCTCATAAATAGTGTAAATGACATCTAGATGCTTTGCGTTGGATCCATTTCTTTCTTAATATGAATGCGAAATCAATGAAATTACTTTACCGGAGATGTAAACCAAGTTTTTTAGAGCATTGATATATATTGCATATGTATTTCCAACAATTTTTTATACGTATAAGTATAATATTTCAGACAAAATAAACAAAAGTAGTAACGTTAATAAGTCCATGCAACATAAAAACAGTTATGTAACTATCCAATTGGATCTTTTTAAAAACTAAGAAACAACAAGTTTGAAAAAGGACAGAAAACAGATCAAACAGATAATGCTCATCAATGTCGAGCAGACTGAGAGTATGGGTAAGACAGAGTTTGTATCGACAAATGCTTTTCCTCTTCCTCTTTAGTGATTTTTTTTTTGAACACATCCTCTTTAGTTATTAAAAAAATCCTTTTATTCTAAAAAACCATTCATTTATTTGGTTTTGTGTTCTTCTTAATATGATATTGGAATCTAGTTGTGTCGTCTAATTCAAAACCAGAATACGTATATGATAACTGTGTGCGCTCATTGGATTACATTGAAGAGGGAAGAGAAGTGTCAAGATAGAAGAGACATTGTGGCTTACATGTTCTGCCTTTCAAACACACCCGCACATTGTCCACTTGTTTCAACAAAATATCTTAATAAAATAATTAACATAACAAATAATATCGAATATTTTTTCAAAAAAAACAACAAATAATATCGAATAAAATATAGCAATAATTAGATATGTATAATAATGATAAGTGTTAGATATATTTAGATATATGTATAGTATGTGACAGTTCTAATTACAATAAACTATGGAAATAAATGAGTACACTAATACAAAATATATACTGACTCTCCAGCATACAATTGATGTAAACATGCATATACTTATCAAGCTAATCTTCATATTTTTTACAGTATACATTTTGCAAAGAGAGCAATAGTACTTAGTCTATTGGAAGTCTATTGGATATCTTATGGGTTATTTTATATAATATTTCAGCAAAAATTATAAAACTTAAAAAAGCGGTCCCTCTCAAGTAGAGATTTATGACATATGTCCACAGACGATCTTGACAGAATTTACCTACGATAGAAAACATATACTATTCATCATGTTGATTGAATGATGATATATACTAACCAACCCGAATTGAATGATAATAAAAGCAGAATTTATTTCTCTTTTAACTGCCCAATAATGCGTATGCGCCACTTGTTGACAAATCTTGAAGGCGGGCTTACGAATTAGGAATATATTTATGAGTTTTATGATTGCAAATAAAAAAAGAGACAAATATAACATATGATAAGTCATGCTCAAACGGTCAAACCCCATTGAGCTTTGCGATTGTTCATTAAGAAACCCCAAAATAAAAACCAAACCCAAAACTGTATCTAAACCGGTCCGCATGAATACTTCAGTTTATAGTCAATATATATTACAAATTTACAATTAAAAAAAACAAAACATACATAAGAAAGTTGTAGGAGATGGAAGGCCTATCAAATAAGAGATTTGGTTCACTTAATAAGCTCGGCTCGGTTTTATCAGCTCGACATTCACACTCGGCTTCGAGGCTCTGCTTTACTTGGCACCATGAGTTCGATGCATAAGCTCGGTTTGACACCCTTGGCGTCCACGAGTTCTCTCAGTCTATAAAGCGTTACCTTTTTTATCAATAAATGTTTTCGAATAACTCACTGTCGAGTTTTTTTTTTCGATACCGAATTTGACCAAATTCAGATTCAATAAAAGTCTTGTTTCTCATTTAGAAGAAAATCATGGATTAGTGTTTCAAAAAAAAAAGAGCAAGAGTTTGTTGATGATGGTTCGATTAGTGATCATGGATTAAAATTTAATTTATACTCTGGCTTCGTAGATACTGAGTTGTGGAACCGATCATTTACGCTTTGCCTGGTATAAACAAGATTGGAACCACAGATGGTAACTCGTTAATGTTTGGCCACTTATGGTCGATACACAGTGGAAACAATTGTCTGAGACAAGATCATCAGTAAGAAAAGGATGAAAAGATTTTCGGAGTGCTTTTTTCTTTGTGTGTGTGTTTATTTTAATATTTTCACATAGAATATAAAGAAAACAAATAATACCAGTTGTTATAATAGTTTTAAATGCTTGAATACAGACATAAAAAGTAACTCCTTAATTAATAATACTTTCTACTAGATTTTGTAGCAATCATTTTTTGTAACTTAACGGATGAAAAACTAACAAGTCTACGATAAACAAGAAAAATAAATTTTATTTTTTCATAATTAATACCAAAAAAAAACTAGCTATTCCTCTCAAGAACCAACGGTCAACAACACACGTTGACTTAAGGGAAAAGTCGCCCACCAAACTAATATACAAAATATTCAAAACAAATATACATGACCCCAAAAAACATTCATAAGAAGGAAAAATACATCCAAGAGAGTGGTTATATAAAAACTGTTAGATATATTAATAAAGCCACAAATCTCGAGTCGATGCTTCACCCGACGCAATGCCCGCCATTTGATTCTGTCTTCTTAGCATAGAAAAGAACCTAAATAATATATTTATGTATTTCTTATTCTTGTTTCTTGATAATTAATAAGTTTAATGTATTGGTCTTCCGAGTCTAGAGTGTGGAAATGTATCAGTCTCTTTCTAGACTGAGTTCTATCCGAACATGGAGATGAGTGATTGAAAGACAACTTCATCACAAGGGATAGTGAGACCCATGTCATGCTCGAACCCAAACTCTTCCTCGGCTAGTTGGAGGAGTGACTGAAACTCAGGATGAGCTAGCCATGATACTGGGACCACGTAGCGACTACGTTGCTGACCAACGTAGACCGGGAAGTGACCCTTTGGCACGTCGTTGAAGTAGCAATTACCTTGATTCTTCTTTCCAAGACTTGAACATCTCTTCAAGATCTTCTTTAGAGACGCCGCTTGAGACGCTGCTGCCACTTTGTTCGACTTCTTTATCGCCATGATTTTGAGCTTATTGAAACCTAACTTGTCTAGAGAGAGAAAGGAGAGAAGAGAGAGTTTGGTATCTTTGAAGAAAGGTGTGGATGTGAAGGTGGTGGGTGGGTATGAAGGGGTATATAAGGGCACAATAAGAGAGAGAAACTTGAAGAGATTACTAAATTTATAAGAAAAATCTTATATGTGTAGATATTTTTTTCCTTTTTACATAGGTTTTTTAGGTTTACTTATGACTTTGAGAAGATTTGTGACTAGGTTACATGTATTATATACATAATAACGACTAATTCATGCAGAAACACATGAACTGTTTCCCTTGGTGATCAATCATATTCATATCAACGCACACCCAAACCCGCGTAAATTAACCTGTATAATCCGCGTAAAATATAAATCTAAAAATCTCATCAAACTTAAAATACTTTTTTGGTCCACTATATGATTAAAACTCATTTAAATTCAAATACTTTTATGGCAAAAACAAAAGTCAAACATTTTTAATATATTTTGATAAAAAAATATTTTAATATATTTTTACTCACTCTAGTTTTTGATATTATTATTTTGTTTTTCTTACAAGTTCAAGTATATGGCCAATAGTAACCAATACTAATTTTCTTTTTCCATCAATGGATAATTGAACTGAGGAATAATTCTCCAAATCTTTCCTACACCAATATATCAATTTAACAAATAAAAGCATAAAATGATTTTTTAATTTGTGTAACTTTTTGAAAACATATATATCATGAGGGATGTAGAAAACAAGAGAAAGATTAAAAAAATAACCATAAGATATATAGAAGGGGAAATGTAAAAGAATGCATACAAAAATAAATTTGAAATTCTTGTAATAAGGTAGGGACTATAACAGCGCCCTACATTGTCTCACTGTTGTATATTTTTTTCTAGACACAACGCCAAATTTTAATACAAGTGGTACCGGTTTCCTCTTCACTCAATAGACACTCTTCTTCAGATTTTGTCTCTACTGAATCTTCCAAGTTTATTACAACTAATATGTACATATATAAATAATATACCCGTTTTGTCATAAATTGATTCCGTTGGAAGGGATTACGGATGAAGTATACGTGAGGTGTGAACCGAAGTACGTACATGCAAAATCACATGTCTTTTCCTACAAATAGAGTGGCCAACACTTTAATGCCGATTATTTTTCATTTCTTTTTATTTATGTACAAATTGATATGAAATAATAAATCACACAAAATAATTGTAGTTCGGTGGTTTTATATTTTCTTAGTTGAAGTTGATAACCAATTTCGATTAAGAACATATTGGTTATTGCTAGCTTTAAAAAAAAAACATATTGGTTATTGCAGGTTCATATGACATGTTGAAATGTCGGTCATCCAATTTTTTTTTTGTCCCAATTGGAAAGTCACCTTATAAGTTTTGTTATAATTTATGTTACCATCGATTTTGGTAGATTTGGTTAGAATCCAACTGTTTCAGCGTTTTTGACAGTTGCAAAAACGTTGTTTCTAATATATATATTCGCATTATGTATCCAGTTAATTAATATATGCATGGGAAAAGATCAAATATCTCGCTAAACTATATATAATAGATCATCCCTGAAATTTTGAAAATCAAAACAAATTAAATGCTTAGGTTTGAACCTAATCTTTTGTTTAATTGATATTATCAATCCATGCAAGTTCCCATCTCGTTTCTCTGATGCATTGCGTTCCACGTACTTCTGTCCTTTTCGATCACCTTTTTAATTCATTTTATTTCAATGTAATGACTGATGAATCAATCAGCATCCTCAAACAATATCACTTTGGATTTGTGAAAACCCCCAATGTATAATTGCAAATTTCCTTCGACGAAAATTTGAGTACATTAATCAAATCCAATTTAACTGCCAAAGAGGAAAAATTAAAAGGTGGTTGAAAAGGACTCATTTTGGAAGTTTCAAAAAAAAGGACTGATTTTGGCAATCTCTACACTAATTTGTCATCTAAGAATCAGATGAAGTCTTGCAAGTATTTAGTAGTAACGGTGGAACATACATTTTAGACAGTAAAAAATCTAAATATTAGTTACTCATCATACATCTAGATATTCATGTTCTATTTGATGCTTTCGACTACAAGTGTAACATCTTAGGGTACGTTTTTAGCAACAAAAAAATCATCTTAGGGTACGTATCAGTCGTAATCAAGAAGGAGTCAATGTTTTTTCATCTGCTTATTCAAACAAACACGATATCGTACTTTAAATAAGTAGAACAATTGGTTAGTGCTATATATAAAAACTCTTTTGATTAACATTTTGGTTCAAAACTTGAAATAAGGTACTTGCATATATATGTTACATGCGGTATACATCTCATTTTCAACTAGTAAAGTTAGTTTAAGATATTAGTCTACAATTAATTTTTAGTCTCTTAAGATTTTTTTGAAGTTTCAAATAAACCTTTCATAGATTTATTATGTTTTATAGACTTTACGATATTTCAAGAAAAACCGATAAATAGAAAGAAGATCTCGCGGTCGACAAATAAGAAAAAAGGTTAAGAGTTTGGCTTCATCTGAAATATAAGGAGAGCGATATATAATTAAATTTGTATCTTCTTGAAATTATATGAAAACGTTAAAAATGAAACTGTTGTCGAAAAGGGAAGAGAGGAGAAAAGTAAAAACTAAGCCTGATTTTGTCGTATTTATAGAATTTTAACAAAATTGAATGAAAACAAAAAGAAGAGATGGTGTGTGTAGGGACAAAGGAGAAGGAGACAGTGAGAGTATTAATCAGGTGGAAATGAAATATAACGAATGAAACAATACATGCTGTCCTGATTTGGCGCTTCTGTTGTGGTTTTAACTTGTAGACATGATCCTTCACGGTCTTCCTTACCCCACACCCAATTCATCATCATCTTCATGATCTGATTTGTTATTTAACATGATTCAAGATCTTCATAAGATTTGAAAGTCTTTCAATACTAGAGTTGAATTTTGCGAGTCTAGAACAAATCAATACACTCAAACCTTTTAAGAATAGTACAAAAGAGGTTGATTTGGTAACGCAGTTATGATGTGAAGTAGTGGCAAACTGACTTATCAGGCTTCGGTGATTTAAAGATTTTTTTCAGACATTTTTATCCATATTCAAAACTACCAAAGGGACAGCTCTTAGCGACAAAAGGTACAAAACAAAGATTTTAATTAATACTATATATTTTGAAAGAGTTTTTCCCTAATTTCCTTAAAAATTCAATTCTCCATTTCCTTTTTTTTGTCATCAATTCAGTTTTCCATTTCAAAAATATAAAAGGGACAGCTCCTAACGACAAAATGCATAAAAGAATTTTGAACTATGATTTCTCTTAAGAAAAATCCTAAAATATATATTCCAAAAATATAGATATATTATTTTAAAGAATCTTCTTATTCCTCCTTTTTAACATCCATTTTCTTAAAACTAAAAAACTGCATACATAAGATTATTTGAAGAGATTAAAAGAAAAATTTCCTTAGATAGCCATTTTAAGTTTATTTTTCACAAAATAGCATTTTAAGGAAGAAAATAACCAAAATAGATTTTATTAAAGATTAAATATGCATTTATATCCTAGGGTTAACTAATCTAAAACTTAGGGTTTATAGTTAAGGAGTGAAGTTTAAGGGATGAATTCAAATTTTTAAAAATAAAAAATAAATATTAATTTTTTTTTTTTTAAACTATTTTGGTTATTTTATTTTTTTGAGAATTATTTTTATAACAAAAACTTAAAAAGTGTTATCTAAGAGAATTACTCTGATTAAAACGTACTTAGCTAAAGAATTCATCTCAATATGGGAATCATACCTTAGTAACCAAATAAAAAATTAACATAATATATATATATATATATATATATATATATATATATATGTATTCTAACAAATCTATAAATTGTTCATATAAATATAAATGTTTTCTATAAATATATAAGCAAATATATAAAGTGTACAACATGATATTATTTACTCTCGCGTAACTCCGACAAATGTAATCAATTGTGTTATTCATCAAGTAAATTTAGTTTAATGTATAGAATTAGTTGACAAATATATAAAATGTTAGTTCCACAAAAGTACAACTAAAGAGAGTCACACTAGAGTTGCTAATATCCCTTAAACACTGTACGATCCATGTCGCGAAAATATGTGACTCTCCCATGAGGCACGGCCCCTACCTCCCAACAATAACAACTCAGCAAATCTTTAGCACCACAAGCTTATGATATATTATTTCCTCTAATAACATAAGAGCCACAAAATTGATTTGGATGATTTATGATGAGAGAAGTTTTTTTCCTCCCACCACCACGTTCTAAGGCCACAAGAGTAGAGCATTGTCTTCAGTCTTTCTACTGATTACAACTCTTTGCAGTTTTTAAGTTACATTTGATGCGAGTCTCATCTGATAACTGTCAGTATCACAATATGTATTGTACTCCAGTTTCTCCTTTCTTTAGGAGTAGAAGATTTGAATGTGTACATTCTTCCAGATTTAGAGAGACTAAAGAAGTCATTTCAAAGTGTTTCCTGTTTGTAAGTGCCTAAAATTGGCGGATACTTTCATGTTCTGTGAATGAAATTGACCACACGAAACATGATTTATTACATTATTTCTAGAGGAGACAATGCCTGTCGATGTCACAATAATGGAAGACTTTGATCGTTTCTACTTGTGTTCTTCCGCTGATTTTTTTCTTTACAACGAAGACATGATTGATTCGACGACCAATAGAAAGTTTTGGTTTTACCCAAGTCAAAACATATATCTCATGTATACAACTTTAACATTCTTTCAACTTGTTAGAGCATCATTAACCCCAGATTCTAGGGGGTGCTTGTTATTATTTTAGTCAAAAAAAGAAGGAAAGAAAAAGAGCAGAAGACGAAGAGTAGCTTAAATAAGCGTTCAATTTTGCTGTTGTTTGCACTGTTCTGCGGGCTCCACTGACACGTGGTGGTCCGCAAGTGGTTCATCTATTAATTTTATTTTATTTTTTTTTAAATCCAAAAAAAAACAAAAAAAAAAATGTTAAGTACCCCATTTTAAGCAATGGGGGTTAATGATGCTCTTATATTCTTACATTTGAAAGTGTAAATGACCATGGCTATTGTGCCAGGTTCCCTAGTTTGAATAACCACTGGACGAAACTAATATTACACGATGTAGTTTCGGCGTCGAACCTCCTAGCGTTTGATGTTATTTGAACAAACATGTCATGTTTGTAAGAAATCTTCCAACTGATAAGTTCAGAGAGAGACGTGCCAAGCCCAACGAAGAAGCAACAACTTAGCATGTGAGCATCTAATAGATCAACTATATGATTGCTTTATTTAGATTTTAGTCAATGGGCTTTTAGAGCCCATTGGATCATATATGTTATTGTCGGTGTGTTGTTGACGTTTTATGAGTAAGTAAGGTGATGACTGGTTTTCCCGCTACCACCCGCAAACGCAGCTTTTGCGGTTCATAGCGGTTGTTGGCGTTTCGAAACAATCACAGAAAACGCTACAAATCGCTTCAAACCGCTCCTAACCTTTTAAAATCAAAAGCTGGTTCCAGCTAGCGTTTGCGGTTGCAGGCGGTTGCGGGAGGGTAAATTTTTTTTTCTTTAAAAACAGAATAAATAAAAATAATACTAAAAATATCCAATAAAATTTTTCAATTGAAATAATAGAAATTGTAAAATGTATTCATATTATATTTCAATTTATATTATAAAAATTCAAAACTAAAATATTTTCTATAAATTTTTAAAATTGAATAATATGATTTTATAAATATAAATTTTATATTTATCATATTATTATGATTTTAATATTTTTATAATTACATAAAATGTAAATATTGTTAAATTATTATTTAACAGATGTTGCGTTTGGTAGTTTACCAGTCATAAGAGTCCCGCAAACGCAACAATTTCTAACAGCTGTACCAGTCGTACAAATCTCTAAAAAACGCTTAAAACCGCAACCACCCGCACCCGCAAACTCCTGCAACCGCAACCGCAACCGCTGCGGTTACACCAGTCAGGCCCTAAATACTAAAACAGCCACTCTCGGTGGGTTTATAAATCGTTATTAGGGCATCAGCATCAATGAACCTACAAGGGAGGTTAAAAATATATTTTTTATTATTATTTTTTTCCTATTTGATTTTCTTTTTCTAAAAAAAAAAAAAATTGAACCAATCGTGGGCTACCACGTGTCGTGGGGCCCACGAAACAGTTATGATATCGTTCCTTCCCAATGAACTTCAACGACACAGGTTCATCAGATCTATAATTTTTTATTATTTTTTTTTCTGGAAAAAATGTGTAAACCCCTCCTAAGATCCTTCAATGCAGTTGCTCTTAGTCCGTCCAAGAAGTATTTTTTCTTTTTCTTTTCCGCCCTAGAAGTTTTTAGTGCAAGACTCAAAAAGAGCACCAAAAGTAAACGAAAGATTGCTTCGGAGTTTCTAACCACTTGGCTACCTTTCTTATCTAGAGATCTCTGTTGAGACTACTGCGTCCATGTGCTCCTAATAAACTATGGTGGAAAGTACATGTGTCAACTTCTCTAATGTTTAAGGTAGCAAACAATATTGATGACAAAAACTTCTAATTATTGTATTCTTTCGTTTTATGATGTTTTCTAGAAAGAACACCAAAGCAAAAGGGCGTTTAATCAAGTCAGAGACTCGGTCAGAGGTAAGCTGTTTTGTCTTAATGGTGTCAGGTATACAGAAGCTAATGCAAAACAAGCTTACCTCTCTGCAAAGGGCATAGAAATTCTTATGTCACAAAGCTGTGGTTATACTTATTCTAATATGGGCAAAATTCCGAGACAAGTAAAACAGTGATGATAATGTGAATGGTTTTAGTAGTCAGAACGAGGGATTGAATCTACTGAACTAAGGTACACCCGTGTAGAACCTTATCGATGTCGGTATATAGTTATTGTTTCTATCTCTAGAGTCTTTTTGACCAATGTGTAACGTTGCTGGATTTAGCTTCTCTCACGTTCCTGTCTCCATCATTTTATAATGTAATCGCTTCTTTCAGTGATTAATTAATTAATTACAGTAGAACCTCTATAAATTAATACTCTATAAATTAATAATTTCTATAAATTAAAACTTTTTGTCGATTCCAACTTGAGCTGATTTAAAATTTGACACAAATCAATAAAATAATAAGATAATAACTTTTTAGAAAATTCTATGTAAATATATAGTCCCGTTTAAAGTATAAATTAATAATGTATATATATATATATATACAATTTTATATAAGTAACAACCTATTGTTATATTGTTTGTTTTACATTTATAATAAAATTATCTTTATATTTCCTTAACACTTAATATATTTTGGTGAGATTTAGTAATATTATATCTAAAACCACATTTAAGTTCTATGCAGTATATATTATATACATCATTTAATATAGTAAAGTTAATATAAATGTTAACTTTCAAAAAAATAAGTTATTTTATATACACTAAAATAGAATAATTTTCTTATCTGAGAATAAATATATCCAAAAATAAAAAATCTAAATAAGAAAACTTTTGTAAATTAATATCTCTATAAATTAATAAAATTTCAAAGTCCCAACATTATTAATTTATAGAGGTTTTACTGTAGTTAACTTTTAGTTTTGTAACGCTGTTCACTGCTAAATATCCATATGGTAATATACTAAGTTGCAGAAATATAATAATAAGCCATATTACTTAATTCACATGGAATACATATACGCATGTATGTGTAATGTAGCTATGTATTATTTTAATTTATATAAATGGAAGATGACCAGAAAGCACAAAGAAAAGTTTAGACCATGGTTAATCTCAGTCTCTTAATTGGATTTTTAATTTCGGTTAAAAGATAGTTTTTAACATTTTTTAGATTTTAAATAAGAAAATCTAAGAATTTTTTTTAAATAAGATACATAATAGCTGTTTCTTAACCGAAAAATATATAAAAAAATGAAAATATGTAAAATCATGAGTTAAGGGAATGTGTCATCCACCTGGATTAATCATGCCCTAGTAATAGAAGGAAATGTGTCACCCACGAAATGGTGTCATTCTTCTGACGTCACTTACGATTGTTTTATACAAAGTAGCATAGTTATGTTCATGGCCTGCTTATTTAGTAAATGGACCTTGTGCTCAAATTTTTTCTCTCATAATTATTGTTATATTCTTATAAATCTAAAAATTAGGACCCTAATTATATATGTTTTTTTGCAAAACAAGACCATATTCCTTAAAGAAAATATCGGAAAAAATGAAGGACCTGGTGCAAATGTCCCAGCATATGTGTAAAGCCGGTACTTATTTGGCTTTTAAAATTTCAAAAATTTTGAAGATGATACTTTTTTGATTAATTTCAAAACCGGAACAATGTGCTTTAGTTTTTGTTAAACGTGTTGATCATCCTTCACAGTTAAGCTTAAAGGTTAAAAAAATAGACTGAATGAGTATGATCCACAAGTTTTAGATAAGTTTTATCAAAAAGAATTGATTCGACCGGCACTCACCACACCACACCAATTGGATTTTGATAGCAAGCTATAGCACTTGTGTTGGGGTATCAAAGATTATCAAGCACGTGGCTGGAGAAGTTGAGATCCTATATTTGATTACAATAGTTTGCTTAAAACAATCACTCAATCACCATTTTCTAGATCCAAATATGGTTCATTCTTTACGAGATCAACTTGCAAAAGGCGTAAGGAAGATTTAATTGGGCAGGAGTTTTCATAAGTTGATCCGTTTAAGACATATCAAAGTAATGGTTTTGACAACAACTTAAACTTGTGATTATCTTGAAACTATCAATTTAAATAGCACTTATTTTGGATCATTTGGTTACTAGATAATCTATCACTGATGGATTTACTCAAACTTCCACGTGAAATGAGTTTGTTCTTTCAAAAGTTATCATTCATATTAACTTTCAAAAGCTTAGGTTAAGTCAAAATTCGATGATTTGACACTTATAAAAATGAGGTTAATGATTCCGGTTCTTATGAACTACCTCCTCCTCCTAAAGAATACACAAAAGAAATAAAATAATTCAGTCTACTTTTCTTCAACGAATAATTAGTAATAAAATAGCCGATTTTTCATTGAATGAGACAACCATAATCTCTCTCGTTAATAAATCTGAGAATATTGTATGCATACTAGTACTCGATTTTATTTTCTCGTGTAATCTAGTAAAGAGACATTTCTACACGGATAATAGGAAAATCGCGAAAAATATCTAACACTTATATGTTTGTATGGTGGGAGGCAAACCTTAGTTAGATGTATAGTAAGACTTTTCATCTACCTTCTTAAAATCTATTTCTGTCTTCTCAATATCCTGCAAACAATGTATGGTCGAAATAACGTCTCCATACAAGTAAGCAGTCAGGAATATGAAAAAAAAGCAGTCAGGAATATAGAGTATTCAACGGGACAAACTCTAACCGACTAAATTCTATGAAAGTTTGTCCACCTGCACTATATATAACACAAGAAATTTTAGAATTTTATTTAAATTAAAATATATCACTAAAACCATAGTTTAAAATCTGTTTTCAGGCAATTTTATGACTCTTCAGTTTATTAAAGATCATATTACTTTTTATCTTATTTGTTAATATGACAATTACAGCCACAGCGATCTTACGTACATTCTTTTTTTTTTTGGAACAAAACGTACATTCTTATCTCTACTGCAATAATTCCAACTCGATAAGCTCCAGAGGATCCGACCGAGTAACTCTACTTCACCCGATCCGTCTTATGATCATACTTGCCCTATGTCTGTTAGTATTTTAACAAGCCACTTAACCTTTATGTAGCATGTAATTAAAAACACTAAGTATTAAATAAACAATCGGTTCTTCCCCTATAAATAGATCCTTCCACTACTTCTTATAGTCTTACTTTCCCTCTCTCAAACAAGAACAACAAAGGCAAAACGCAACCGTTTCATAGCGAAAATGTTTTCTCCTTCTTCTCCAACTTCTTTCGCTCATACATTCCTTTCCTCTCCGCCTCTCTCCCCCGTATCTCCGCCGTCTCGCGCAACTCGGATCTCGCCTCCTCTCGCCTCCACCTCCCACTCCTACACCTGCGCTGAGGACTCCCCAAGACTGCATCATCTCCCGCGGCGACTGACGACGACGGCCACCGCTTCTCTCTACGATGTTCTTGAGGTTCCCCACGGCGCGAGCCCCCAGGACATCAAATCTTCTTACCGGCGACTGGCCAGGATCTTCCACCCCGACGTGGCGGCAACTGACAGGACGAACTCTTCTTCTTCGGCGGACGAGTTCATGAAGATCCACGCCGCCTACTGTACGCTTTCTGATCCTGAGAAACGCTCTGTTTACGATCGCAGGATGTTCCGGAGGAGCCGTCCTTTGACCGTCGGAACCTCCGGGATGGGAAGTTACGTTGGTCGGAACTGGGAAACTGATCAGTGCTGGTAGCGAGTTGACTCGGTGACCGTGTTTTAAATAGGAAGCGATAATTATGAGCTTAACGCATGTAATTAATATTGGTAATTAGCTGACACGGACGTGGATTAATGTGATATAGCGTTGGCTCCGTGTTACGTAGGATCTACGTGTTTTTTCTACCTTGTGAATCCTATTTTAGCCAGTGAAATAATAATATATACTCGTTAATCTTATGATTATTTACAATTCTTTTTTGGCGGCATCTACAAATTTATTTATAACATGTTTTTGAGAACTTGCAATACACCCCTTTCCAGTTGCACTGCCAAAGTAATCAAGAAAAAAATCTAATATGAATTACGCCCAGGTTAAAATTAAGTTTTTGTTTGTATGACTGACGTTGTAATTTGCTTATAATATACTGATGTCGGTTTGTAAATACATTTCTAGTCTAATTTGATGGAATGCATCCAATTTGACAAAAGTAATAATAATTAGAATGCATCCATTAGTGATTATATCATCTGGCCCACAAAATGACTGATTTTATACAACACGCTAACATGGCCAATGAAAGATGATTTCTTCGATGTGAACCAAACATAGCCATCACTTTTTAGAGTTCTTTCAAGTACTCAGTTGAGAGATTCCGAGTTAATAAATGAGGAAGCCAACCTGATTATAAGAATACATCTCGAGTCCTCTTTTTATCGATCATTCTAATATAGTAACATTACGATAGTGTACCTATATTCAGCTGTGTGGTCACGGAAACAAAAAAAAACTATTTTACCAAAAAAAAAAAATTCTGATATCAAAAATTGTGGTACGACACTAATGCATTTGTATATGTCCACACAATCTTCTTTTATTTCTATGGTTTGACATAAGCCCATTCAACTCATGCATGTTACATGAAGAAAAATAGGATTGAATGTTAGACATGGTGAGATGGAACTTGGAAGCATTATTGGGACAAAAGCATGCATAATTTTCTTAAGTTGAATATTATTGGGAAAATTGCCAATAGAGAACAAAAAAACAAGGGTGTTGTCCATTTGGTATAAATCTCTTTTTGTCCAATTTTTCTCTTTTTTACCCTTTATATTTCTGAAAACTAATAAAATAAATAGTTTTGTGAATAAAAAAATATATTAAAATATAAACAATTAATAAAACACCCATATACACAAGCTGATATTTTTTTTCTTTTCATAAAGTTGATAAATAAAAATTTGAAAATATGTTCTACTAAAGGTAGAATGTGCCTTCTACGGAAAATGATATAGTAGAAAACGATTTCTAAAATAAACACGTTCATCTACTATTTTTAGAATGTACATTCTACTATTTACTAAATTTCTAAATAAGTAGAATGTGCATTCTACTAATCCTAAAGCTATCTACTTTTCGTCCAGATGCATCTTCTATTTTTATTAAGTATTCTAAAATTCGCGGAATGTGTTTTCTAAAATGTACTCTTACATCTACTAAAAGTAGAAAGCGTGTTCTGGATTTTTGTCAATCTTCTAAACTTTTAGAAGGCGCTTTCTACGGATAAAATTACCTGATTTTTGCGAAAATTAATGAAAGTTTCAGTTAAGGAAATATTCTAAAAATCTCCTAAAAATATTCTAACTTCCTAAAATGTGTTATTTTTCGATTTTACTTGTCAAAATTTAAAAAAAAATGATTTTCCCTTATCTTCTTCATTAATCTATGGTTTTCCCATACTTTTTCTTTTGATTTTTTTTCATAAACTCTTGTTCTATATGATACATACCTATACAACATTTTTAAAGTTTTATTTTTGTTAAGTTTTATTTTTATTTTTATAAAGTTTACAAATTTTATTTTTATTAAAAACATTTTTAAAAGTTTTAGTTTTATTAAAAACAAATTTTAAAAGTTTTATTTTTATTAAAAAGTTCGATAAAATTAAAAAGCTTACAAACATTTTAAACTTTTTATAAAATAAAAATTTCTAAAATGTTTTTTAATAAAGTTATTTTAAAGTTTTTATTAAAACTTTTTGTAAAGTTTTATTTTTATTTTTATAAAGTTTAAAAAATTTATTTAATTAAAGTTTAATTAAAAACGTTTTAAACTTTTTATAAAAATAAAACTTTGTAAAATGTTTTTAATAAGTTTATTTAACGTTTTTATTAAACTTTTTGTAAATTATTTTTACTTTTACAAATTTAATTTTATTAAAAAAAAATTAAAAGTTTTATTTTATCTTCCCTTTTTAAAACGTTTTTAATTAATTTTTTTTTAAATTCTTTTAGTTGAATGTGTTTAATAAAAACTTTAAACAAACTTTATAAAATTTGTAAACTTTATAAAAATAAAAATAAAACTTTACAAAAAGTTTTTAATAAAAAAGTTTAAACAAACTTTATAGAAATACATTTTAATTTTTTTTATTAAAAATTTTGATAAAATTAAAAAGTTTACATACATTTTAAACTTTTTATAAAAAATAAAATTTTGTAAACTGTTTTTTATTAGGTTGATTTAACGTTTTTTATTAAAGAAATTTGTAAATTATTTTTATTTTATAAATTTTACGAATTTTATTTTTATTAAAAAGTTTTAAAAAGTTTTTATTTTTTTTTACATTTTAAAAACGTTTTTATTACAATTATATTAGTTTAATATGTTTAATTAGATTAATCAAGGGTTATTTTTGGGATTATGAAAAAAATTATACTAAAGGGACAACTAAATGATGGTTTTATACTATAGGGACAACCATGCTGAATTTTTGTTCCGTTTTAGCAATTTTCCCAATATTATTTGCATGACTTTGTTGATAAATGATAACCATAATTATAACTCCCACGTCATATTTAGGTTTATTGGGGCCTAGAGGCGACAAAAGTACGACCCCGCTAGATTGTGGAAACGAAAAAAAAATAACTCATGTTGCTCATGTTAGATCCTCTCCTAATAAATTATTTTCGTATTTTGTCTTAATTTGTTGAGACTTAATATATAAAATTGCTTACTGCTTTTTTGCGGTGGGGACTGTCGGTTCCACCAAATTGTGTTCTCTGTTCTGGTCATGAAGAGAACCGTCAACATTTGTTCTTTGATTGCTCTTTCAGTGATCGAGTTTGGTCCTATTTTATGTCTCGGCTTAATGTGTCTCCTCCTACAGCTTTTGAAGATGTGTTGAGATGGTTAGTAGCTCCGTCAAGGGATAAAAATGTGATCTTGATTGTTAGGCTTCTTCATCAGACGGTTCTTTACTTGATTTGGAAAGAGAGAAATCAGAGGATTCATTCGGCAGTAGAGAAGTCTTCAGGTCTGTTGATTTCAGAGATTAAACAGATGATTAAGCTTAGGTTGGATCCCATTGCTCGTCGACAATTGGTTCCGGTTGGTCAGCCTTTAGTTCTGGCGGTTTGGCTAGCTTCTTTTGTGGGTTAATAATTTTTTTGTTTTCGCCTTGTGTTGGGCTTTAGTTTATTAGAGCAGGATTATTGGTAGGACTAATTTTTGAGTCCTTAAGTTATTTTATTAGTATTTTGATGCTAAGAGACAAATGCAAGGACAATCTCAAATATGTAGATTATTGGTAAAAACTTTATATTGTCTCTTAATAAAATATATTGTACAACTGAACTAAACAAAGACAAAAACAAACTTTGCAGCCTGTGAAACAAGTGATTTTGCAAAACGGAGGATTCAAATCAAAACTTTCAGCTACGGTTTTGACTTCAAAATCTACCTCGGACGGTGAGAGGGCATCCTGTTCCACAGAACGAGTTGAAGTCACCACAAGTTTGTCCTGCCAATTACTGGCGCGACTCTGGATCCTGAATTGCCATTCTGAACCAACTAAAGCTAAATCTAACAGAGGATCTAGTCCATGTTCAGGCTCAAACTTTGCAACATTGAGGTGCTCCCTTTTCATGCGTACCTGTGTTTTAGAAAACAAAAATAGATAGAGAGCTTTGTGTCAACCTATGCAAGAAAAGATGGAAACAGAGATATCAGATAAAAAACATGAGTAGCCACAAGATTGACATCTCCATTCTCGAATGTGAGGAAACCCTTTGGTTTTAGATATTTGGGATGAGCCATGCCATCAAGCTCAAGCTCACCACTAATAGCAAAATTAAGGATTAAAGGATACACTACCCTCAACTCTGGTCCCAAAACAAGTTTCAGATCACTCAGACGGATATCCATATTTGGTTTCATCCTCACTTCTTCAATCTCCTTCAACATCATTTGATTCACCTGTTCCAGGTAAAACAATCAGAAGAGATGATTTCAAAATAACTCCAAACAAGATTATTTGCTAGTAGTGGAGGGGGAGGCATATAAGTTACCAGTTGTCTGGGAGAACTTCATCCTTGACGAAGCAGGTTCTGTACCAAAAAATCGAGCAAAATATCGTGAAGCAACTGCTTGATTAATAGAAGCACCTGGAATCCTTGATTGATTGGCTGCCAATCTGTTGAGAGGGGCAGCTCCTCCACCCTTATCATGAGGTAGATAAGCTTCCCCATGGCTTAATTTAATATTTCCTGATATAGTTGGCTGCAACATTGTTCCACTAATTTGTAGCTGAGTATCAACCTGACCACTGATTTGGCAGCTCCTCCACCCTTATCATGAGGTAGACATGCTTGCTCACCTGATCAATAAAGAAACCAGACGAAAAAAGTTTCAATTTTTAAACAAAAAAACTCAAATTGAAGAGCGATTGATTAGTAAGAGAGAGAGAGACCTGAAGAGTGTGGAGAAGAGAAGAGAAGAGAATTAACAATGGATCGAACAGAAATAGAAGCTTAACCTTTGGATTGAAGAGAGGATGGAGAGGAGAGGATGGAGACGAGAGCCACGGAGAGAGAGAGAGAAGAGACAAAACGGTGAAGGACGACTCTTAATTAAGACACGTCCTTGTGTAATTATGTATTTTTTCTTTTTCTTTTAACCAAAATAACTTAAGGACTGGGGTTAGGGACCCCGATAATCATGCCCTTAGCTTTTTGTGTCTTTGCTAGTTTCTTTGTACGTTTTTGGAGTTTTATTAAATAAATAAAATGAAGGTTTATTTAAAAAAAAAAAAAAAATGCATACTGCTATATCCTTCTAGAAGCAAACGAACAGTGTGTCACGTGAAAGTTCTTAAATTCAAGTGGTACTGTAATTTTCAGTTATGCAGCGTCTTTTATGCATAGATGTTTGTTTTCTTTTTTATGCATAGATGTTTTCGACGTTTAAAGACGTGCTAAATTTTTGAATGTACAGTTTCATTGTAACCACGATGTATTCTTTTGATTATAACTAAAAGCCTATAACTATCGAGTATGTTCTTTAGCAAAAAAAAAGAAAAAACTATCGAGTATGTTTTAAGAAGAGAAAACATGTATTCAATCAAATCATATACGCATAATTTACTACTTTTCTGTAATTACCATTTAGAATCTCAAAATATAAATATGGAACATGTCGCATCTCTATAATATTATTTGAGAAGTCAGTTTCCTATGTGTCGCGCTCATATTAACTTTCACGGTGGTTGATTACATTGATACCCTTAATGAATTAAAAATTTACATTTAAATACTATTATTGAAACTTTTATTTAGTTTCTTTTTAAATTTTCCAAATAACATATATAATAAAAAAGGAAACATTTATCAAGTTAAAAAAAACAAAAAATAAAAATGAAAATATATGTTTATATAATATGATTTCATTAAAAAGGAAATTTCACAAAATGGAAATATTCCATTTAAAATTATTTTAAATAACATAAAATATACTTTTGAAGTAATAAAATATTGCTTTATATCTATATTTTCTTAGATGAAAATATATATTTGTATATAATGTGATTTCGTAATCTATAAATTATATTTTACTTATATAATATGATTTCTAAAATACAATCACAAAAAATATTGATATGTGTTCAGGAGCTTCCAAAAATGTATTAGTTACTTATGAAATTAACCTTCTATTGATTATCTTTTTACTTTCTAATATTTTATTTTAAAAAATCAACATATAATTTAATTTTTGTAATTTGGAATCAAATATTTAGTTTATTTTTACTTCATTCTAAGCATAATATATCTTAGTTATAAATAACTTCTTAAAATGTATTTACATATCTAACATAACAACAAACGTAAATGCAAATAATTATAATTTTCATATATTTAAAATAAAAATATCAGTTGAGTTTAGAGAAATTGAATGATGCAATCCAATATACCCAAATGATAACTTATTTAAAATCATATGTCTGATTACAATAATATTATATTATTAGTATAAATTATCATACAAATTATAAATTAATCCAAAACTAAAATTAAATAACAATCAACTATTGTAACATATTTAATTTATAAATATTCGTATCCGTGCATGAGCACGGGAAAATCACCTAGTAAATAAATATTCGATGTAACCACACACTTGTAGAAAAACCCAACTAGCCTTACGGCCTTACCCAAAAATTGAAATGCCTCTTGTGGCCCAATATAATTTATCCAGTTACAACTTAACAATATAAATTTCATAAAATTGTCAGTGTTCAAAACTCTCCTAAACTGTTAAATAGCTATTTAACCAACTTTTTACTATTGTCATCATCTAAATTTTGTATTAGAATACTACACCATTGTATACAAACTAGAATTGCACAAATCACAATCCAATAACTAAAGTAGAGTTGTTTTGTATTGAGGAATAAATTGATTATGCATATTTGTTTCAGCATGCCTATTTCTCTTTACCATCTTATAATATGTTGTTTCACATTACACAATCGGAAATTATGTCAGTCGAATAAGTAATAAAATATACATGTACATAGAATATGCTCATTAATTAGAAAATAAAACAGAAAGGGCTACAGTGATTTAGAGTATTGCCTTGGGTGGTTCTTGGAAATGATTATTGTCCAATGGTTATTTATACTTGCAATGATTATTGGATCACATAACCTGTGAATTGGTGAAATGATTTGCAATTCTGCCCTTCTTTGACCAATAAAATAATATTTTAGCGGGCATGAGCAGTTATTGGATAGTGATAACTTTCCTTTATCCAATTTTCTTAGACAGAGTCTTCTGGACGAGTATTAAGGAATGCATGATCCCATTCCGATAGTTGATTGTTATCTGTTTTACACCATCACCAGCCATTTAGAGAATGTTTCAGTCATTTTTTATGAATTTATGTTTGTTTAATCTAGTTTAAAGT
This sequence comes from Raphanus sativus, assembly GCF_000801105.2. Lineage (NCBI taxonomy): Eukaryota > Viridiplantae > Streptophyta > Magnoliopsida > Brassicales > Brassicaceae > Raphanus > Raphanus sativus. The sequence goes on along the minus strand of NC_079518.1, from coordinate 8,302,599 downwards.
TACAATCAAAATTAGCAAAATCTAAGACCAGTGACGAATCTTCCTAATAGAAGTAACTGGAAGCCTAAGTTTGGTTGTTCACCTTTCCATGTCCATATAAAACCACAATCAAGTTATCATTGGTTAGATTATAGTAATACATATGTATAAAAACTTGATTAGGTTAAACATCAGCCACGTCCAATGGTGTTCATATCGTTGGATATTGACTGGATCAGATCTACCAAAACCTTCGTAATGCTCTCACTCTCACATCGCATTAATCAATTATTTATTTATTAAGGTTCCGTTGCCATTTTAGATGTTTCTTCGAATCATTTATGAGAAAACTTTGGGGGTTCTGGATCACATGTTGATGACATTTGAATAGTTTTTCACAAAACGAGAACCTCTTAAAAATGGCTCAGTTTGGTTTAGTGAAGGTTATAATAAATGGTTAATCAAATGATCGATTAAAACAAAACTGACAAATATTAGGTGGATTCTAAATGAAGGATTGGAGAATATTTGCTCTGATGATTTCAGATTCTAGGGTTGCAAAGAGTGAGCAATTGTTTTGAGTATAAAGGATCTAAACATAAACCATAAAAACTAACCCTATTTAAACCGAGTCTAATAACCAAGTGAGCATAACCGGAGTATGTAATTGTTAATATGAAACCGGTTTCATAACCTCTAATAATGGTAAACTAGGTAGTAACCCGCGCCTTGCGCGGGATGAGATGGTTAGATCAGCAATTTTTCGAAAATATTAGAAAGTATATATATATAGTTTGGAATTTGGGTTTTGTGTGTTTATCTTACTCTCGAACTCATTTTGTTTCTCTCTCTCTCTCTCTCTCTCTCTCTCTCTC